>NC_022021.1:37244963-37256242 GCF_000317375.1 Microtus ochrogaster
TTTTTTTTTTTTTTTTTTTTTTTTGCTCAGTATATTATTATTACACAGTTTCGTCAGAGCAAACAAGGAATATGCTACTGACTGATTCTTGGCATCATTGAAACTTGCTGTGCTCTATGAAATATCTTATTCTTTTTAAATCACATTCCATGTCACCTCATTATTTAATGTAGTCAAGTTTATTATCTCAATACAATATAAAATGATTGGAGTTCTTGAGCCTTTTATTTCTAACCAAACAACCTAAAATAAACAATTTAAAAGAGAAAAATTTAATGTGACTCATAGATTTAGCCATGGTGAGTCCATTGTGACCAGCAGGACAAGATAGAACAGAGTAATTTCTATCACAGAGACCAAGTAAGGAACTAATGAGATGTATTATCTCCATTATTTTGAAGTAAGAAGGCATTGTTTTCATGACATTTGATATTTCTAATATGCTCAATGAGAAACACACACACACACACACACACACACACACACACAGAAAGAGTCAGCTACAGAAAGACAGAGACAGAAATACAAAAACACACAAGTTAAATGTGAAGAAGACCACTGGTGAAAATAAAAAAAAATGACATAAAAATGATAAGTGTCTTGCTAACTTAGAGTGAGACAAACACAAATACTCCACAGACTGCACATCAGAAATTTTGAATAAAAAATATCTAAAGAATTTTTTGTTGATAGACAAAAAAATCACTATGTAGTCCTAATAATTTTATATTCAGGAAAACAGTTTACAAGTGAAGGAGAGTTAAAGATATATCCAGACAACCAAATTAACATCAAGGTATTTTTTTCACTGTCATACTTAAACAAAATAAATATTCTTCTGGAAGATAGAAGGTCATAGAAGTTCATATAAGATAGAAAGCCATGAACTGGTATCTCTATAAAGAGAACTGGTTAGAAATATTTAAAAAAATGTAACATACATTTATTTTTATAAATTATAATTGGTATAAAGAATTTATGAATTTGTAATAATGCATTGAGTCATTCTCTCAGATTAATAATTGAAATGTACAACAGCAATATTCTGAGGGGCATCAGTAACAAGTTTCGGGTGCCCAGAATTTACAAACCATGTCAATAAAACATTTATTCTAACTTGAGAACTACCAATATTCTGTTTCTTTTTCTTCCCCTCTTTAGTATTCATATTTTGTTTTTTTTACTATTATTTAAAGGAAAGAGAACACGTAATAGCATTTTCTTACATGTTTTGCTTTGATTGATAGTCCCTCTCCTCCCACTCTTCCCTCCCGTTCTCTTGCTCCCAACATCTGTACCTTCCTAATACAATAGTTCCCTTTCTTCTTTCAAGCTCCAAGTATTTTGATACCAATTCCTCTCTATCCTTAAAACATTTTTGATCCTCTCATAGTTTCTTTTCTTAATGTCATGAATTATGCCACACTCACCTATCTACATACACATGTACAAACATAAAGGCTGTTTTGAATATATTAAATGTCTGTAGTATTTCTTTGAATTTGCTCAATCCACTTATTTAAAATTTCCAAGTCATCTCTTTTCTATGAAAGAACTTTCTATATTTCTTTCCTACAAATGAACACTTCTGTTTGTTATTTATAAATTAAAAAACACATACTTCTACATTTGTGGCTTCTATATTAGCTTATTTGTTAGACAGTCAGTGCACTTTATATCTTCCAGCAAAATTATTTTAGTTTGCTTTTCTTACTTTAAACATTAGATTTAAATAATTATAATGCCTTCTAGACACAAAATTTTATAGTGTAAGTTTTTCATAAAAAGCAGAAAATGGACTGTTTATATCAGATTTATGAACGCTAAATTTTAATATCAGTTTATAAAGCAATAAGAATTGAGTTGTTAAATCATTTTATTTTTTACTTCACTTGAAAAAAAATCTGGTTCTGTACAATAACCACAGAGTAGAAAGTTGTTTATTGTTCCAATTTATACTACATAAAGATTTTTTTCTAATATAATCGCTATATTTTCTTTCATAAAATTATTTAAATGAAGAAACATTTTAAACATGACCAAATAAATCTCAAACCTTGTCTTGAAGAAAAATCATAATTATTCAAATTTGCTTTTAGAAATCAAGAAAAAGTGCCTAAACCTGAGATTCACAGTTAGTAGTGGCTTGTTACTCTCATAATAAAAAGTAAGCAAAGCATTCCTTTTTTTTTTTTTGATAAATTCACAAGTTTAGAAGAACAATGTCTCTATTTCAGAACTTTTTTTTGAGTGGCTTTTTTTTCATAGTAATAGTTTTCAATAACAAGGAAGAAGAGAAAGTTTGTAACAGTGAGGAGAGAGATGCACCTGTCTTTGAGTGAAGATCAAAGTTTACAATAAAAATTTTGTAATTTTGTTTGAAAATTAGAAAATATGAAAATATTGGTAATACTGTTATGTTGCCACTAGCAGAAAGAAGGTGGTTAGAAGACACTCACTGTAACTCTTGGCTTTCTCTGAAGAACCCTACCACAGAAATTACTCTTGCAAATTTTACACCCTTGTTTCAGTAAACATAAGCCCACTGCCTTTCAAATGATTCCATAGATAATTTGATAGCATTTGTATTATTGTGTTTGAGCCCTTGGGCCTGATTCTACAATTGATTAATTCCAGTGGGAGATTTTCATGAAATATTGGTAGCTCCTGCACAAATGGCATCACATTAAGTTAATATTTAGCTTGGCTTGATAAAATAAAAATCAGACAGTAGATAAAATTATACTATCAATAATATAATAAAAGATTATGAACCTAAGTTTGATTACATAAGCTTCCTTTTTTCCTCTGGTTAAGTTAGAAAAAGTGTTTCTCAACTCATACAGTATTATCCATGCACTTATTTCAAGTTACATCAGACCTGAAAGCCTCTTTCCTTTGTTCAATTTCTGGAACCATGAAATGTTTCCAGAAAATACTAGTGAATCTACTAAGTGAGCCAGTTTGGGTATATGAATCATGACAATTACTAACATGACAGGATATGAAAAAATTTCAATAGCTGACAAACAGGTCAGTGAAGTGACAGCTAACAGCTCTCTAATTTGATGTAAGGCCTTTTTAACAATGGAAAATCATGCCCAGTATTGGAAACCTAGCATTATTTCTGTGGCTAATGAGGTCATTGAACTTAGAAAATAATCTGCTACCACCACTTTGCCCGAGAACCATAATTCCTTAGAACATTGGAAATGTTATTCTTATATTCCTTAACATCCACAATTAAGTGAAGCTATCTTCCTGCTACTTCATGTTCTGGCTCTGTGGGAGCCTAGCCAGTTTGGTTATTCACCTTCCTAGACGGAGGGGGGTGGACCTTGGACTTTCCACAGGGCAGGGAACCCTGACTGCTCTATTGACTGGAGAGGGAGGGGGAGAGGAGTTTGGGGGAGGGGGAGAAGGGTGGGAGGAGGGGGAGGGAAATGGGAGGCTGGGAGGAGGTGGATACTTTTTTTTTTCTTTTCTCAATTAAAAAAAAAAACTTCAAGCAAAATAAAGCCCTTACTTAGAAAAAAAAAAGAAAGAAAGAAAACTCTTTTCAGCATGTGAAGAACATCACAGAAAACCATAGTGAAGAGATCAAGAGACCATTCATGTCTCAACACACACACACACACACACACACACACACACACACACTACATCAACACTGCATTACATCAGATCCTCTGCATCTATGACCCTGGGAACTTCAGACAAGAGGGGTAAAACGACTGTAAGAGTCAGAGTCTCGGAATTTCTAATGTCAAATACTGTTCCCTAGAAATGAGTGCATAAACAAAATCAGAACAATGGAAATATCCATGAATACGCTAACATCGAAGGGATAAAGTTTCATGAGTTCTACCTCTTGAACAAAAGCAGCAAGCAACTAAGGACTACTAGGAAAAGGACAATCAGCCACTCTCAGAGATTACCCCCTTTATGGATTGTTCAATGTTGAGTTGTCAGTCGTAAAAACCAAATACACACAAACACAAATTGATGCAGCAGATATATATTTGTGTGTGTACACATGTACACATTAAGTTTGAATGTATGCACAAAAATACATGCAAAGCTAATGAAGAAAAAAAGAGGTTATTAACATGAGAGTACAATGGGGATGTTCTATTGGGAACTCACCAAGGCCAGCTTGCCTGGGTCTGAAAAAGCCTGGGATAAAACCGAACTCTCTGAACATAGCAGACATTGAGGACTACTGAGAACTCAAGAACAATGGCAATGGGTCTCTGATCCTACTGCATGTACTGGCTTTGTAGGAGCCTAAGCAGTTTGGATGCTCACCTTACTAGACCTGGATGGAGGTGGGAGTTCCTTGGACTTCCCACAGGACAGGGAACCCTGATTGCTCTTCGGGCTGAGGAGGGAAGGGGACTTTATTGGGGGAGGGGGAGGGAAATGGGAGGTGGTGGCGGGAAAGAGACAAAAATCTTTAATAAATAAATAAATTTAAAAAAAAAAACCATGAGAGTAAAGGAGTTATAGGAAGAATTTAAGACAGGGTAGCTTTTTGGGGCTGGAGGGATGAAAGAATGCTGGATAAATGTTTAAATTCTTTTCTATTTCTATTAAAAACATAAAAATAAGAAAATATTAATCAAAGTGTATTTGACATCAAATCTATGTACCATACTATTTCTGTTATTTTCTCCCTAGCATTTTTAAAACTTTATTGTAATGTTTCGCAATTGTCAAGAATGTGGGCTGGAGTTTTCAGACTACAGCATGTTGCTTAGAAATTCTTTTTACTTCATCTAAGTCTTCTAAAGAAATTGGCCAACATAAAAAAGGCTGCAAATGAGTTCCACACAGAGACATTAACTATTAATTTTAGACACTGATGGAGGAAGGTCATTGGTTAATTAAATAAAGAAGCTGCTTGCCCTGATAGGTTAAAACATAGATGGGAGGAGTAAACAGAGCAGAATGCTGGGAGGAAGAGGAAGTGAGCTCAGAGACTCGACAGCTCTCCTCTCGGGGGCAGATGTCTCAGAGAGACACGATGCTCCACTCTTGTGGGCAGAGGCGAGATCTCTGCTCTCTGAGGCACACACCATGAAGCTCCGACCCAGGATGGACGTAGGCTAGAATCTCCCTGGTAAGCCACCTTGTGGGCTACAGCAGATTATTAGAGATGGGCTAGTCCAGGTGCGAGAGTTAGCCTAAAAGAGGCTAGATAGAAATGGGCCAAGCAGTGATTAAAAGAATACAGTGTCCGTGTAATTATTTCGGGGCATGTTAGCCGTGCGGGCGGCCGGGGTGCTGGGGTCTCAGCCCCACTGCTCTAATTACTACAAGACACAAATTCTACTTGTTGGTAAAATAGGGCAATTAATATTCTTATCCTGTGTCTACTATTGTGAAATTTATAAATTAATTTAATATTACTTTAGAACATATAATGTGTCAGTATTTTCTCCTATTATTTTGGAATATTTCATTTAACTGGCATCTCAAACCTATGTTACTGTGGACTGTGGACTACATAGTTATACATAACATTTCTTTAAATGCCATATTAATTTCTGAGGAGACTGTTATAGTGGAAGGTTGTAAGAGTGGAGACATATTTATTGGCTAATAATGAAATTTGCTTTAGAATCACTGTCTTCTACAGACATGACCTTAATTTACCTGACATTTATTAGAATCAAATTAACATTCATCATTTAAATGTGTGTAATTATCTATTATCTGTCTCTGAAATTTAACATTCGTTAAACTGCTCATATGCAGTGGCGGTTTGTAAAAAGGCAGGCAGTAAATGCAACCCTGAAAATAGCAGGTTTATAAAGGCAAAGTGACAAGGTTTATCAATCACTGCAATAAAATTAACAGTGCAGAGTTAAGATAGAGCCATTCAGTTCATGGCTAGAAGAGTATTACAGAGAGAGACCTTTAAATGTATTATTGTGCTCCAATATAAATCCAGTTTTAAACTTTAAAATAATCAGAAGGTTCAATAATTTCACCCTAAGTCAAAAATATACTCAAACATGGGATTTCTTTCTTTTTTGAACAAATATAATGACTGCCTTTGAAGAAGACTGAATAAACTAGTGTAAATGTCCATGGTTATTAGACTTGCACAAGTGAGTTGAAAGGATTGTAGCATAAAGAAAATTTAGATTATGATTCAGAATGGCTGAAGATGTCTGTTTTTCTTCTCCTGCTTGGTGACAAATTATGCCATAGAATGGCTAGTTGAATAAATAATATAAACTTTATGTCAGATATTAACTGCTAAAACCTGAAGCTTTTCTCAATGAAAAATCAAGGGTCCTGCCTTTAATTTTGAGCATTATACTAGGATTTAACTCTTCCTAAATATGTTTTATTTACTCAAAATCAATGAAGTCAAAATGTTCTAATAGCCTATGATTCTTGAAATAATGCCATGCATTTCCACGCTCCCATCTCCTAGACCCTCCTTAAATTTCCAAAGATATGTGAAAAACAATATATTTTTTTCTGCAAGATGGCTCATTGGACAAAAGAATTTTATAACAAAACTGACAAACTGACTCTGATCTCCAGATCACCAATAAACATATAAAAAGAAAAACAAATTTACAAAGTTGCCTTCCTCCACACATTCACTGTGGTTTTCATACCATCACACATGCATCATCTCCAATACAAAAATGTTAATAAAAATCAAGTAATTCTGGAATCTTTTTCCTTTTTTTAAATAAAAGAAAATATAGTGAAAATATAATTTTTTCATAGAAATATGTTTTGATTACAGGTTTCCCCGCTGCTTCTTCCCCACTTCCCTCCCACCTGTATCCAGTCTCTCATTAAAAATATTACAAACATCTAAGGAATAATAATAAAAGAAAATAAGGCAAAATAAGAACCAAACAACTTTTAAAAGTTCAAAGTAAACAAAACAGAAAATGAGCCAAAAATAAAGCAAAAGAAATATAGATACAGAGACACACATGTGCTTATATTCAGGAATCACATAAAAACACAAACACAAATGCAGAAGACTTAATTAATAGGCAAAGGGCAAGGGACATTTTTAAAGAAATGCCGTGACTCGAGATTTTCAGAGAAAGAACCTGCAATGTTGCCATTGCATTCATTTTCTTAACCTGGATGCCTATTGATTGGGATCAGGCCTACCCTTGTGAGTGGTTTCTTTTCCCAGTAAGATTCCTTTGGGAAACAAATAAGCAAACTAAATTAAATTTAAAATTTCAAGTGGTTATCAGTTGTAAAGAGATTCTGGGTTAGGGATAGTGCATGTTTCAACATCTTTCAGTTTTAGGAGCCCATCTTGGGCAGACACATGCAGGCCTCTGTGCATGCTTCCATTGTGAATGTGAGTCTATATGTTCTTCAGTTGTGTTGTGTGTTAGAAGGCCTTGATTCCTATTGTCCTCCATCCCTTCTGCCTTTTACACTCTTTTGTTCTCTGTTACAGAATTCTTTGAGATATGAGGGGAAGCAATTGGTGGAGACATACCATTTAGGACTGGATGTTCCATGGTCTCTCATTTTCTGCATATTTTCTGGCTGTGTGTCTCTGTTCCCATCTGCTGCAGGAGGAAACTTTTAAGATGATGGTTGGGGAAAGGCATTTAGCTCTGCATTTAGCATTATGTAGTTATTGCTGTGTTCCTTCTTTGAACTGTGGTATTTGGTGTTCCCATAGGTCCTCTGGTTATCTAGTCTCAGGTTCTTGACCAACAAGGCAGCAAGAGGAATGGGTTAAATCTCATTGAATAGGCATTTATTTAAATCACATATTCGTTAGCTTCTCCCATAAGCTTTATGCCACTATTGAACCAGTGTATCTTGCTGACATGTTACTGTTTTAGATAGAAGTCTTTATAGCTAAGTTGGTGTTTACCTTTCTACTTTGGTAGAATGCAGAACACATTCAAGTACCATGGACAGTAGGCTGTAGGGGTAAAGACTCTAGCCAGGTGGTGGTGGTGCCTTTAATCCCAGCATTTGGGAGGCAGAGGCAGGTGGATCTCTGTGAGTTTGAGGCCAGCCTGGTCTACAAGAGCTAGTTCCAGGACAGGCTCCAAAGCTACAGTGAAACCTGTCACAACAACAAAATACTGTAGACAGACACCAGATAGACTTTTCCATGTTCTGTGAGTTGTGTATGTGTTGTCTTCAGCAATAAGACCTTAGTGACCATTTGTGGAGCGCAACCAGTCCCCTTGCTAAAAAGCCTTTGTTGGTTGTGGTGTCCAAAGTGATCCTCTTTGCCAACAGAATCTTTTCAAGATTGAAAATTTCTTGGCATTTTAAACTCAAATCAGCATCATTAACTCATGTGTTTCTTATAAATTTTTGCTATAACTCCTCATTTTATGACTCTATACACATTCCCTATGAAAATATATTTATTTCTTTTCGTTTGAAAATAAACTGTTCAACACCAAAGTTTCAAGATAATACAAAGCTTACCCAAATACTAATATTCCCAGTTACTCCTAAGGTGGTTTTATTTTTTTTAAAGAAAATAACAACATATTTGTGAAAGTGAAATATTAATTCTCTTATAATGTATTAACCAATATCCCTACTAACTCAGATTTTAGAGTTTTCCTCCTAAGAAGTCCTATACTTATATTACTTAGTTGGAGACTCAAACTGAAGATACCAAGTAGATTCAATCGTCATAATTCCTTATCCTCCTCAACCCTTCACAAAGTCTTCGTTTTAAACAGTTAGTACTGTTAAAATTTTAAAACGTTTGGTCAAGATTTTTGTAGAATATTTCTCTCTTTAGTTGTACATTTTGTTTTTTCTTAGACATATTTAAGTTTGGCTAATTATTTGATAAAAAATTTTACAAAATATTTTCCTAGAAATATCAGTGTGAATTGATATGTATTGATTGATATTGGTCACTTTCTTAACATACCCACATTTCCAGGTTTTGACAAGTCAAGTGATTTTTTTTTCTCACCCTATATTGTATTTATTGAAGTGAGTTGTTAACAGAAACCAGCCACCTTGTGATTGGATTTAAGGTGGACTGCTCAAGACAAAATCCATACCTGGTGATTATCAGGGACAGGAGCCTGGAGCAAGATAAGTCATAGGCCCTAAGGGAGAAAATGCTACTTAAATTCTAATAAAAGGCCACAGTATTAAACTGACTCTACGGACAAGTCATTATACCTACAGATTAGTTCATCGCTCAACTGTACAGGAAGAAACTTCCCTGTAGTTTCTTCCTGTAGCAGCTAGCAAAAAAAGAAAAACAAATGTATGCAACTGGTCAAATTTCACAAAAATAAAAATAAAAAATATTACAGAATTTCCAGGATCACAAGGGACAAATATAAAACACCCACCACTCAAGGCTTGGGATTGTTTTAGAGGCAGAAGTGTAGGTGATTACAGGGAAAGTGATTTCCTGCCAAAGCAATGTATTTGCACAAAGAAGACTTCCCAGTTGTGGCACAAGATCTGCATGTGATGAAACCTGCGAATCACATCATAAAAAAGGTAGGTGTGCCATAAATCCCACCACTAACTGAAGAGCCATGGAGAACTGATAACTGCTGGCATGTGAGAATAAGTTTATATTTAAAAACTTTTAGTAAGTTGACCATATTGCAAGGCAAAGTCATAATTTCAAGACTATAGGGGTCCTACATATTTTTGCCTGCTGGGTTAAAAAAGGAGAAGACCCAGACTTGTGAGGGTAGATAAGGAGTTTGTAAATGGGAGGGCAGGTGTCGGGAAGTGGGATAAATAGGATCAAAATGCATTACTGAAAGTTATCAAAAAAGTATTTAAAAGCACAATTAAAGGTGCATTATAAAAACTAAACCACACTCAATAGGAGAAATTGATCTTTTACTTAAAAGAGATGGCTGATAGAAAGTTGTTAAAAAACATAAAGTGGAGATCTGGGAAAACACAATATGAGGATTTGTAGTTATTTCTCTTCTGTATATAGAACCCGTATTTTCTCCAATCATGTGCAGATTTACTTACGGTAATTATTTTGATTACATAATGAGTTATAATCCTTTTTCTTATAATCTTAGCATATTACTTGGAATGCTAATAGTTGTTTGCAACTTCTTCAATATTCACCAAGGTATTAAATCATTTATTTCTATCAACATAGAGCTATTAATATTTATGTTGTTTGTATTACAATTGGTAACATTATTTATTCAGTTAAATCTTTTCCAGCTTTGTCCATCAGGAGGCCTGTGTGATCCTGGCATACCTCCATGACTTTCTTGCACTCCCAGTTAACTCAACCTAAATTGAATTCTCCAGCTCCATGTTTAATTTAGCTTTTAACAGAAAAGAAGTTCAGTTCTTTTATTTAAAAGTACATTTATTGGCTAACAAATTTCTCTGAATGTATTTACTTCTGGGAATTGAATAACTGATGATTCTAAGTTGTCTCATAGCTATTGAAGGTATGAAATTAATACCAACCCCTTTGTTGTTTGTATAAATTTATATACAGGCTAGCTTTATTAGAATATAGTTTATTGGTTTTTATTTCATCTATATTCTATTCTTATGCATTAATACTTACAGGTGTAAAGTTCTTTTGTATATGTATTATTTTTGCCTATCTGAATTTACATTAATTTAAATGAGAATTACTGACGACATCCCCCACTGAAGTTCAATATGAGATGTTCATTATAATTTTCTCCATCATTTATTTCTAATTCTTTAGTTGGGTATTAAAATCCATGAAATATGTCATGTATAGTTCATTCAATAATTCATAACAGATTAATGCACAATTTAATCATATTGCCAACATTCACACGTGAGTAATATACTCTTTATGCTAACCATAAGACTGTACTGCTGATTAAACAGAAGTATTTTCTTAAGTGTGCACCTTTCACCTGCTTCTCAAACTTTTCTTCCTTCCTTCCTTCATTTCTTCCCACCTTTTCTACCTCAAATGTGAGCGTGAGAAGTATTCTCTGAGCTTTGTGGCATCCTCAAATAATGAGAGGAGGGTTGGAAACACAGAGCCGAAGTGATAAAATACTGGAAGCCATGAATAGGGAGTTCCATTGACTTGACAAGGTCATCTATGTGGAAGGCCCTACACTCTTCAGAGTTGAAAACAAGTTCCCAGGTTACCTTGATAATTGTGACTCAGATAAATGGCTCCAGATTTACATGTGGAATAAAAAGAGAAGATAATCATGATATTGGGTTGAATAAATATTTTCTGAACATGGAGGTGAAGGGCTAGTTTTTTGTTTGTTTGTTTGTATTTTTATGTT
>NC_022021.1:37257311-37267239 GCF_000317375.1 Microtus ochrogaster
ATATATATATATATATATATATATAATCATCTAGCTTTTGTTCCAGCTTTCTTTGTGGTTTCCTGTACAACTTATGTGATCTGATGAGTTCATGAAATGGCTTCATACTATGTGCCTTCTTTCTGTAGGGGAGAATGATCCGTTCTTTCCAGATATCTTTATCACTGAGATGAAGCCAGAAATAACAATAGTTTATGCCTCTAATCACATTTAAATGTTCTACACTAAAATTATTGTGTCCTTACAATAGCGGTAGACCAGCACCCAGGCTTAGATGTATTGCCTTAAGCTGATTTATTCATACTCTGCAATGCCTGTTGCAACCGATTTTATAAACAGAGTAAGAGGAGTCACTTTTCATCATGTAAATGTGGGTACTGAAGCAAAGAAGCTGTAAGTGCTTTTTTCAACATCATAGGTGTAATTTATGACTACAGCCTTTTACTTCTAAAAGCAGGGTTTGCTCCACTATATCA
Source organism: Microtus ochrogaster (assembly GCF_000317375.1). Taxonomy (NCBI): domain Eukaryota; kingdom Metazoa; phylum Chordata; class Mammalia; order Rodentia; family Cricetidae; genus Microtus; species Microtus ochrogaster. Next base: position 37,257,788 of record NC_022021.1, read on the forward strand.
TGAAGTCACTTATATTAATAATTCAATTTTTCAAAAGGTTTCTATATACTTCTTACTATATTGAGACTTGCATGCATCAGCACAGAGGCATAACAGAATGCTGCATTACTGGGAAACAGCTGGCTATATACTATAATAAATGTGCCATTTAATTGAAATCTATTCTTCATTATCTTACCAAGAGTATTTGACTTTTCTTTTTCATTACTACCTAAAAGCTATTGATTTTATTTTGAATTTTCTCATCAAACAATAATTTGAAATCATTTTACATACATACTAACATTATGAGGTATACAAAACAGAAAAAATAAAATAATAATTGTCATGACTCAAGGCCCATTATAGAATTATAGATATTTTAAAATTATGTAAATTATTTAATTATGAGGATATCATTTATCTGAAGAAGATGTCAAACTGGTAAACAAGTATCAAACAGCAAGCCAAGTCTGGTCTAACCTATGCAGAAGGACTTCTGATATTCTCTAGGTGGATTGAAGTTTGAAAGTTCTCAGTGAGCAAACATGAACATCTTGAGACATAGAATCTTAATTTCTCTAAGAATTAGCTTACCATTTTTAAGAAGTTTAGCAAAAGATCAGGATGAGCGAGGAGAGTTCAGGAAAGCAGTGGAAACTGGAGAAAGTGTCTAGAGAACACACCCATTCATGTTTCGACTTGTTACTGGTTATCTAAGCACAAGCCCTCATACTTACATAATTGTTTTATCCACTGATAAATCTTTCCTACCTAAATTACTTTCCTAAAAGCAAAATTCATTCACCTTAAAGGAAACAATAGACTATCACTCAATAGAAAAAAAATGATATGATTAGTACTATTGCTGACATGTTAAAGTATGTCTGTGTTTAAGGAGAGAGGAAAGAATTAGTGTCCCTGGTCATTTAGCCACTTCTGTCTCTAATATAAATTCTCATGTCATCTGTCCATTTTGGGTTTGTCTCTGACAGAAGAAATACATTTTAATGTAATCTTTGCAGTTATTGAAATCACAGTACTAGAAAATTGACCAGGTATGTAGTGCCTAAAATAACTTCAAAAATATGAGACATATTTATCTGTATCATTTAAAATTAAATTTTCTATAATACATACTTAAGGCTGAACTATATAAATTTACACTATAGTTTTTATTCTCTTCTTAATAAAAATGTTTTTCTCTCTGAAATTCTGCAATAATTTTATTTGACACTTGATGCGGGATGTCCTTTTGTATATGTATTGCTCTTACTGGTGGATGAATAAAACTGTTTGGACCAATGACTTAGCAGAGTAAAGCCAGGTGGGAAATCAGAACAGAAAGAGAGCAAGAGTAAGCAGAGTCTGGAGATGCCATGTAACTGTCAAGGAGAAGGATATTGGAACTTGATGTATAGACCACAGTCTTGTAGTGATACATAAGTAATTTACTCATTAGTAAAACTGAGTTAATTTAATATGGAAGAACTAACTAGGAATATGCCTAAGCTATTAGCCAAACAGTGTTGTACTTTCTATTTTCTGTATGTGTAATTTTGTTTTTAAAATATCTACAGTAAAGCTTAGTGATTATTTAGATTTATAATTTTATCCTCACTAATGGAGATTGACAAACTCGTCAAATAGGAACATTTCACATATTTTTTTCTAGAACTATAGATTTTATTGGTTTTATCATTCTACTGTTACCAAACAAGTCTATTTCAGGTTATATTTTATCCATCATGGGTATTATGTTTTGCTTCTCTAACTAATTATAAATAGTGCTGTCCATTTGTGTGCGGTAACATTATTTTCATTCATCGCTCTGCTCCTAGTTTCTTGCCACTTTCATGCCCATCAGAATCTATTTTGTTTTCATCTCTCCATCAAAAAACAAACACGCTTTTATTGGATGATAATAAGAAAACAAAATAAGGTACAACTAAAAGTAACACACTGCAATAGGACAGAGAAATCAAGAACAACAACAAAAAAAAAATAGAAGAAAAAGAACCCAGGTAAAGGCACAAGTTTAGAAGCAGAGACTCACTATTTTGAACATTCAGGATCATCATGAAAACCAAAGAGTGGAAACCATAAATTTTACACCAAAACATTTAGGCTTAAAGAGAGAACAAATAACATAAATAGAATAAAATGAAATAAAGATGGGGTATTTTTTAAAGTAAAATCCTTGACATGACATTATGAGACTAGGAATCTCTAAGAATCCCATTGAGCTGTTAAAACTTGGCCGTCTATTGTTGTGCGTACAGCCTACCCTTAAGAGTTGTTTGTTTCCCCAACAACATTCATAGTAGGAAGCAAAAGTTTTATTTGCAAATGTTTAAAAATAGAGTTTGCTTCTGGTTTAAGGATAGGAGCATCCATCAACATCTCCTTTTAGCTTACCCAATCAGTGCAAACCCAGCACACCCTGTTTATGTGCTGCCTTCAGCCTCTGTGAGTTCACAGCATATCAATCAAGTTGATTTAGATGGCCTGGTTTATTTGGTGTTCCCCATCCCCTCTATCTATTATTTTTTGGCACCTCCTCCTCATCAGGGTTCCTTCACTGAGCCCTAAGGGGTGGGATTTGATAGAGACATTCCATTCATGGCTCAATACTTCACTCTCTCTCTAAATTGATTGGCTGATGTCTCTGCATTTTTTCACATCTGCTGCAAGAGAAGGAGTCTCTGAGTATGATTGAACAAGGAAGTGTTCTATAAATACAGTGGCATATCATTAGGAACCATTTTATTGCTACATTTTTTTGTAGAATATTGCATTGTCTGTTCCCCTATATCCGGGGGCTATCTAGTTTTAGGTTCTTGGACACACTAATAGTGTTTAGTATGGATTCTATCTTCTGGAGTGTATCTTAAGTCAAATTACTTTATTTCTTTTTATTACAAAATATTGCTTTTTAGTGGTATATGTGCATATGTATACACATATCTATATATATTAATATATATTGCTAAATTGCCACAATTTTTCAACATCAATGTATTTCCTAACTTTACTGTTGAATTTGCAAATAAATAGTATCACTTAAAGACTTAATTTATCCCATTATCAAACTTTGCTTAAACTTTTGCCAATTAGAACAGTATAAGAACTGGGCCTTGTGATATGATCACAGATTCTCAGCATCTACATATATATTTCCAGCCTTTGTAATGCTTTAAATAATACCTTTTGGTCATATATTTAATTAAAATATTATTTCTAAATTACTAGGATTATGATTATTATTTAACCATAAAGGTCTTAATTATATTTATATATTATATTGGATCATATATAACCATACTCTCAATAACAGGAAAATACAACTAAATGTAGATCATTTTAGATATAGGTATCAAATTGGGACAACATCCAAAATCTATAATTACTAAAATTGAAAATGTATCTTTATAATAATATTTTTGGAACCACTCACCATCTTAAGATGATCATATTATAATATATAATTATTAGAGAATTCTATCTTCATCAATATATTTCTCATCAATATTTAAAAAATATTAGATTTATATTGTAAAAATTACTTTTATCAAGGGGCTATCCTAAGAACTGTATTTTTAGACAGCTTATTGTGCTTGTTGAGAGATATTCTTGGAAAAAAAGAAAAGGCATTCAGATCATTTTGCTGCTTAGAACAGTATTACTCCATTTCCACTCAGAACAGCACATTTGCTTGTCAGGAAAAATCATCACCTAGCAGATCGAAGTCTGTTTATAACATTTTATGGTCTTTTCCTAATGGATGCATGTCATCAGGAAAAACCATTTTGATATAATTTTTATGCTGCACAATGATGCTGCATAGTCTAGATGAAATTTTCCATTTGCCAGGGTTATAGAAATTTACATATAAAGTGGGATAGTCCAAAAAGTACCACATCATTAAGTTAAAGCATCGCACACTATGCCCATTAGTTTAAAATTCGGTTGCATTTCTTTACTTAAGCAATTTCTGTGGCCTATCATAAGCGAAGATAAGCATAGAAAAACAGAAAAACATCAAACTGATTATTTGAGATACACTCACTTATGTCTGAAGGCACTTGCTTGTTTTCACTAATGTTCTCAGAGATTTAATTGGATAGCCTGAAATTGTCCATTTAAAATAGTTTTGCAACATGTTAGTAAGGGGGATTTCACCTTGATATAACATAGGGATGTCTCAGAAAGATTGATTTTCTGCAGTTAAGATCTTATCTCTCTACAATTGAGGTTTAAGATACCTTTTTTTATCAGGGTATGCAGGTGTTCTGCTTATCAGAACATAGGGATGGTGCCACATTCAGATTCCACATTGCAGAAAATGAAAGTGTATAGTAGCAACACAAACCTGTCATCTCCCATGATATGTCACATTTAATATTTAATTAATGTACACAAAAATGAATATATTAATGGAATGTCATATAATTTTAAGATATGTATACATTGTTCAAATCTTAATAGAGCTAAACACCTTTATAACTTCAAAGGTGTCATTTGTTCATAGTACAATGTTTGGAAATCTTCCTCTTAGCTTTGTGAATTGCACAGTGCATCACTGCTCTGTATAGATTCCCTACTGAGGAACAGCATTTTTAAAATCGTTCCTATAGAATTGAACTATTATATCCACCGGTCATTTCTTTTCCCTTTCTGTTGGGGGAGGGCCCGCTTGTTCATCCCAGGCACCCAGCTAGCTTAACCCAGGAATAACGACACAGAAACTGTATTAATTAAATCACTGATTGGCCCATTAGCTCTTGTTTCTTATTGGCTAACTCTTAAATTTAAGCCATTTCTATTAATCTGTGTATCGCCAAAAGGCTGGGCTTACCAGGTAAAATTCCTGCATGTATTACTGTGGTGGAGAATCCATGGCATCCCTCTGACTCTGCCCTTCTTTCTTCCAGCATTCAGTTCTGTCCACCCTGCCTACCAAAGTTCTGCCCTATCAACAGGCCAAAGTATTTTCTTAATTCATTTATGGCAATCATAGCACACAGAAGGGACTCCCACATCATCTTTCCTCTGATCATCACAGCTTCTAAATCACAACTGTCCCCTAGTTTCAATCACATCAAACTTAATGTTTTACAGGCAAGTTTAGTTATAAAATGTTTGTTTCTCTGCACTTGGATTAATTTACTTATTTAATGTTTGCTAGCATGCCACTATTCTTACCTTCATTCAGTAAAGAATAGACATACACCAATACAATTTTAATCTCATAAGACCATTAATGGACTCACATGGAGGGTCCTTTAAATATACAATATACTAAACAATGTTGTGGTAGTTATGTTTGTAAAATTAATTTGATCTGCCAATTCAAGCATTGATGAATATATAACAATGTTCTCAAATGTATAAAATATGAATATACAAGAGAATAAATGCATAAAGAAATTGTGGAAACTATGATATCAATTCAATCAATACTTCATGGGTTATGAAAATAAAGGAAACCCGTGAGTGGGAGAGGACTTAACAGTGCAGGTACAAGGAGATTTCAAAAGGCATATGGAAGGTGCAGACAAGCATACATCATTGTACACAAATATGGAACATTCAAGGAAAAAAATACTCCACAAATTCCACTGGAGATCAATGGAAGGAATTTCTCATAGGTGTGTTATTAATATATGTGGTGAGAATAGAAAATCAAATAATGTGAAGTCTGTACTTGTCTTTACTTGTCTTTTATCCAGCCATCTGCATTTCCATCAGTTTCTCTTCCTTCCTATTGATATTTAATAATTGTGTGGGAAATATTTGTATCACTATTTTTATACATAACATATTTTATCCTTCCTGATCAAATTTATCTCATTTACATTTGGCGTTAAATAGTAATAAACATAAGAACAGATAGGGTAAGTGACTAATTGGAAATATGTACCTCGTGAGTTGTAACAATGGAATTAAAAGTAGTCTGTCTCGTTTACCCTGAATATCTTTTTTCTTTGACTCCTTTTATAATCTGTAAAATGAAGTTTCAAGAGAAAATTGTTGATTATTATTCCTAACTATCAGAAACTTTAATATTTCATCTAAAGATCTTGTTATTTCTGTGGTTTGAAAGTCCAAATTGTATTGTCTGGTTTTTAATCTGTTATATTGCTTGAGTGTCCTTGAGGCCCTTGTTATTATTATTTTAAGTTGTATTCATCCTTTGCTGTTTCACACATATACAACACATTTTGATTATGTCAAGTTCCTATTCCTCTTTGAAATCCTATAATCCTGACCTATCATCATATCGTCTTCCCACTGACATGTCACTTTTTTGTAGTTCATCAAGTTCAATTAGTGATGTCTATTTGTTGAGCCATCCAATGGAGTCTGGACAATCTACCATGGAGAGTTTTTTTAAGAAAATAGATTCTACCCATCTTAGTATCCTTCAACTAAAATAGCTCCTCAAGCTAGGCATTGGATATTATGATTATAACACCTTGGATGTTGGTATTTTGATTAACATTATCTTGTGCCAGCAGCTACAGTTGCTCTGAATTCATGAAGGCAATTGTCATGCATGTAAAGAAGACAAACCTTTGCAATAGTCCTTCACAATTTCCTTACTGTATTTCTACCCCTTCTTCTATAATGTTCCCTTAGCTAAATGCTAAGGTGGTATCATACAGGTCTTTATTGTTTTAGTGAGTACAGATAACTATTAAGTTCTTTCTTGCCACTGTATTGATAGAATTCCATAGATCTGGGGCAACTGTGTCTTCATTTTAATCAATGTCAAGATTAATCTGAACTTCCTGCTTAATTATTTTTATTTCATCACTGTGTTTTCAAAAGTATGTCCTGGACTCTTTTTTGAACTTTTCAAAACTGTTCTTGTTATGAATGTACAGTTTACCAGAATATCATCAGAAATGTAATTGATAATATTTTATTTCTTTTAAATTAACTGACACTTGTTTCCTTGTATATAAGATATGTGCCTTTTCATAGGAAATATTCCTTTCTCTCGTTTCAATAATGTGTCTTCTTGAAATGTTTCTTTCTTTGTACCACACCTGTATATTGGTTAAATGTTGTCTATAATGTAATTGTGCCTAAATTGTTTTTACTTATTTTCTTTTTGTCTGTCCATCAATTACATTTTGAAATTGAAGAGATTGTTAGAAAGGCAGAATGCTTTCATAAAAGAAAAAGCAAATGTGTTATAAATTGCTGCTGTCAATTGTCTAGGACTGAGGGAAAATACATTTCCATTCTGGAGATTTGGCTTACTATTGATTGTTATTTAACAAGGTGTGGGATTGTGAGTTGGATAATACCCAAGACTACAAAACAAAAAAGAAGAAACCTTAAAAGTGTAAAAAGAAATAACGTTCAATATTGAACTCAAGATAAAAGTTAATAATGCATGCATCTAAGAAATTTGGACAATATTATCTTCCCTTATTTAATATTCAAATATATTTTGTTTTCTACTTGGTTTGTATTTGAAAACTATAAAGCTATAAATGTGGACTTATCTCTACTACTCTCCAATATATTCTTATATAGGTATCAGTAGCAGAATGTAACACTGTATCAGTCATTTAGGACCAAGTGTTCCAAAGACTCTCACTTTTTGTATATTTTTTCAGTTATGGATTTTTTTTTTTTGAGACAGGGTTTCTCTGTAGCTTTTTGGTTCCTGTCCTGGAACTAGCTCTTGTAGACCAGGCTGGCCTCGAACTCACAGAGACTGGCTGCCTATGCCTCCCAGTTTCAGTTATGGATTTTTGAATTAATTGGCATATACCACAGGAAGAAGCTTCTCTGATGATAGTTGTATGATTCACTGATTTACGGGTATAAAATATTTCGTTAGGAATCCTGAATATCTCTTTAAGGGCAGATTAAAATATGTAGGGAAATAGTTATTTCCTTCTCTTACAGCAATATCAGAAAGAAAATAATTTTAAGTTCGAGGCCAGGCTGGTCTACAAGAGCTAGTTCCAGGACAGGCTCAGAAGCTACAGAGAAACCATTTCTTGAAAATATAATAATAATTAACAATAATAATAAATTCGAGGACATTATTTATTAATAAAATGTATTATTCTGGTAATTACAATTTGTATGCATATAAACTTTAGACCTTATAAGTAATTTGTAGTTATTAAGATATCCTTCCAAATTTTAAATTATATGTTTAATTCAAAAAGAAAAATTTCAGGCCAGGCCATGGTGGTACACACCTTTAATCCCAGTACTTGGGAGGCAGAGGCAGGTGAGTTCCTGTGAGTTCAAGACCAGCCTGGTCTACAGAGTGAGCTGCAGGACAGGCTCAGAAGCTACAGAGAAACCCTGTCTCAAAAAAAAAAAAAAAAAAAAAAAAAAAAAAAAAACACCACTAAAATTTTAAATATTACAATTTGCAAGAAACATAACGTGACATTTTAAATATTTCTTCTATAAATTCTTATATATTTATATATAAGTCTTATATATTTATAAGACTCAATAAAGCAATCCCACACTAAGTCAGAATGGGGCCATACAGAGTTGTAATTAATAAAGTTTCTGTATGATTATTTCAAGTCTGGATAGCTAGGAAATGAACAAGCAGTCTCTGCCTAAAAATCCTAGGTCTAAAAAGCTGCCATGAACAGTTTTAGGAGTGAAAGACCCTCACCAAGTTGGGTGCAGGCCCAAGAGGGAGAAGCCCCAGGACTCAATTAACCAGTCCAGCAGATGCAAGAAGCAAGAGGCTTTATTACAATCGTGCCACCGGATGTCTTTAGTCTCCAAAGAGGTAGAACATCCTGAACAGCAATTCCAGCAACTTATTATAGGCAAAACCCACAACATTATAATAGTGGGTATAAGGTACAGAAAAACTGGATACAACATTTAGCATTTTGGATGAATTTTAGACCACAGCTATTTGTTTCTTCTATATCCCAGAAATACCATAAAAACCCCAAACCCTTTCCTGGAAAGTCCCCAAGCCCTGTCATGGGCGCTAGGTGTTGTTGGCAGGCTGGTGGTAGGGTACTGTGATCAGGGTGCAAGTTTCCTGGTAGGCTGATGGTGCAGGGTTCTGTGGTCAGGGTTCGAGTGGCAGTCGGGGCTGTTTTGCAAATTTTGTACTTTTCCACTGCTGATTACCGTCTATCTAGGGCATGTGCTAAAAGCAGCAGCAAGCAGGCTTTTTGAGTTGGGGTCTTATTTGAGTTGGGGTCTCACAGGAGCAAGACTCTCAACAAACTATCTGAAGTCTTTGGGAATCAGCACAGGTCATAAAAAGGCTCAGCAAGGCTCATTTTGAGTTCCAAAACAACCTTCCACATCTAGCCTCACCCAAGTACCTCTGTGAGCATCTTAAAGCGACCTCCCACTGAGGATCAACACATGTTGGAATATTCTGGACACGTGGATTGAGCATATTGGTTTTCTAAGTTAACGGCAATTGAGTAATGAGTTTGGAGGGATTAAAA
>NC_022021.1:37269124-37278453 GCF_000317375.1 Microtus ochrogaster
ATCAAAACAACTTTGAGATATCATCTTACACCTGTCAGAATGGCTAAAATCAAAAACACCAATGATAGCCTTTGCTGGAGAGGTTGTGGAGGAAGGGGTACACTCATCCATTTACTTTTATAAAATAAATATTTAGCCATTTTTTTAGATTAAAAAAAAGAAAGAAAATCATGACTTTGAGGAAATAGGGAGATACATTTGAAAATAAGGTAGTGAAAGATGAGAGAGAAAAAAATAGAATGCAAACACGGGAGTGAGACCTAAAGTAAGGACTTTTTCATTTAGGTATTAATGAATAATTTTTAAAATTATTGTAAAATAAAAACACATCCCACTCCTCCTGAGGATCTTATGACTGATCACAGTTACTGAAGTGGAGGACCTCTAAGATACTTGCTCTCACAAGCATTCACACTTCCTATACACTTGGCCTGAAGAAATAGCTCCCTCTCCAGGAATGTTTCTACACAGTGAATATATATGATTTCAAATCTTAAAAACCTTATGAATAAAATATAAAGAATGAATGCTACAACTTTGAGCGTGGGCTTTCTTTTAAACAAACAATGCATTGTTTATGAGATTCAGTTCTGTCATAATCATCAGAAGTCTATTCTGCATATTATGCAAATATATGATGAACTTCAACAACCGCATTCATTTAATGATTGTGCTAGAATGGGTTACTTGCAGTTTGTGTGTACACTGATTAAAAATGATAGCTTTATTTATAACTATGTTTTTACTTGAATAAAGAATTACATGGAATTGCAGGGTTTCAAGGGGACAGCTGGCTGGATTTCAAAATAACTGAAATGTACTTTAACTATAGCCTCTGGGTTATTTAATAACATTCATCTTAAAAATTTTATTAAATCTTATGGGTGACTATGTATCTAATTTCACTTAACGTTTACTCATTGAACAAGTACTGATTTTGAAGGTGTTCTCATATGAAGATAAATGAATAATTTCTTATTTTCTTTTCAAGAAGCATATTTTTCCTGATAAAATAGTATCAAATTTTCACATAATATTTGCATTAGTTATTATTTTCATATTATGAAAAATACAGCATTTGTGATGAAAATATCATTGATACTCATGTTCTTTCTTACTGAAAACAGTATGTTTAATTAATGTATATTAACAAATTAAAAAGATAAGAGACACTTTGATAATGATAATCATACAATATCCTTGTGTACAAAATGTTAGACCATCAAAAATATTTAAAATATTTTTATTCAAAAATAACTGAATTAAGATATATATGTAAATATTTATTTTCACCTGATACGAAATCTGCATTTTTGTTATATACTGTCATTTTAATAGATTGCAAAGATATCAAATCTGGAATATCTTGGAAGGGGTTTCTTTTATTCCAACATCAAAAATGAGCTATTAGAACTTACAAAATATAACTACAGTACACTGACTATTGAAAGTCAAGGTGATGTACAATGCAATATTAATTTATTGTGTGATCAAAAGTACTTTGCTTTGAATGAAAATATTTTGAAAACACATTTTAGTAATGTTGTTAATCAAATAATTTATACTTCTTGTCCCAATATTGATTTCCAGTAGCATCATTTTTCACAGAAAAGTCTGTGAAATGCATAGATATTTCCTGTTTAAATTGAATTCTTAAGTACAGTTATATATAAGGTGATATAATGTCTCATATTTCTTTAAATAATTTAATATTATTTATCCTGCATTTTTTATAATATAACGCCATGGCTTATTTGTTTTATTTCCCACATGGCTCATTGATTTATTGAATATATAATAGTTTTTTCTTCTTGATTTCCAAAACATAAACTTCACAAATCACCATTTGGGAAAATTTATATGGAACTAATTTTAAGCTTCACTTGTTAATATTGTAAATTATCAGCCTCAGGGTTGATTAACAATGTACTCTTTTATTTGCCTGTATTTTAATGTAAAAAGAATAAAATTGCTTTATTTAACTAAAGGAAAAGATTCTATACCATGTAACAATATTCATTTATTATTGCTAAGGTCACCTTGATCACCACTCAGTGACTAATCTCGTAGGGCATTGACTTGGGAAGATCTACTGTCATACCTCTGTGCCCTGCAACTGTTTTCCTGGGTCCATATATTTTATGATGATGCAAGGGATAAGAAAAAAAAAAGAGCCTTTCAGAAGTGGTCTTTGGATTGGCACACTTAGAATAATATGCCAGTTTCAAAAGGTCAGTAACAAGTTTAAATCCTGTTATTCTTGTCACATTGAGATCATAAGAATGTGTTGTTACAGTCAGTGGAGAAGATAACAAGCATCAATCCTATCATACAGACCGGACACAGACACAGACACACACACACAAGCACACACACACATATATACACATCACAGTTGCACATAAGGATAAAGTAAATATTCCTATTCAGTTAAATTTTTTCTTCACTCTGTAATGAATGGGTTGACTAATAAAAATAAGGCATATACTCAGAGATGCCTGCATTACCTATCATCCTTTCTCAAGAATATGAACTATATAACTCCAGTTAAAAGTGATTGTCATTGTTAATTGCCAATTTATGAAAATTATAATAAATTAGGAAATAAAATTCTTGGCATATTTATTTGCATATTTATTGGCATATTTATTTGGCATATTGGAATATCTCAATTTATAAACTGATATGGCAAAATGTCTTAATGATTACTACATCTGAAATGTATTAATGGAGTAAAAGAGCCTAGTACTGGTATGTATCCACCCATTGTTCTCTTCTGACTAGTGATATATTATGACCTAGTGATTCAAATTTCTGCTTCTTTTGCTTTCCACTGTGATGTAAGTGGCTCTTAACACGCTTAACATGAGCTTAAACAAAGATTTTTCATTTTGATTTTATTTGTTCTTTTCATCAGAGTATTTCACCCAGAAATACAGGGAATGAAACTAAGCATAGATTCATCACAAGATAAAATATAAGTCACTGAAAAACATTTTAAAAAACATTTAACATACTTAGCTATTGGAGAAATGCAAATTAAAATTGTTTTGAGGTATCATTTAACCCCCCCCCCCAAACGACTATATTCATAAAGAAATGACAGCATTTTCTGGTGAGGATATAAGGAAGTCGAGCACTTATTCACTGCTGGTGATAGTGGAGAAAGGTTAGAAATAGTTCTCACATGATGCAGCTATACTGTTCTTCTTCATACACTTAAAGAATTTTATATCCTACCATAGAGCTACCTGCTTATCCACATTAATTTCTCTTCTCCTCACAATAGTGAAGAAATATTTTGTTAATAAAGCAATTGCCTCACTGACTATGAACAGCAAGTGTTTACATTTTCCCCATGGATTCTTGGAGGTTTCTAAAGGTAATAAACTTGCATAGCAAATTAGGGAAGTTATAAATTTTCTATTTAAGTAATTTCTATGGATTTCACATTTAGCTTATCATTGCTTCTCACTTTGTCAGGTATCTGATCATGATTAGGCTTATGATTTTTGGGGGTTCAGTTTCAATTAATTGATGCATTTTTCTTGATATATAATTGCTGATATCTCGGTGGAGACCTCCAAATGCCGCTCACCGTGTCCCCGTGTCTGCGCTCTGTGCCCTCACACCCAGTTCGTGATATTTGGGCAAGGGGGCTGGAGGTTAAAATACACAGACACACACAGACAGAGAGACTGTGACACGGTCATCCTTGAATTCCCCAAGAATGCCCCCTTTATTTTGTTCAGGGGCAGATTATATAGAGATAGCCACGCCCCAGCCAAACCCACCAGAAACCACTCTCCTGCCATCAGGAACTCCTGAAGGTCTCGTGCTCAGAGCAGCTGTAGGCACTCAGATCAGGGGATTACAAGAAATTCAGGATCTGGGGTCTCACTGCTCCCAACATATAATGGCTTTATTTTTTTGACACTTCAAGAATAAAATTGGGTGTAAGCCCAACTCAGATGTTGAAAATTGAAACGCATAAACACCAAGCTAGCCAAGAACAGATCGACACCGGTGTACTTATTGCAAAATGTGTTAGGACAATGTTGACACAAAGCTTGTGAGAATAACTATTCAACATCTTATTTGACTTAAGGCACACTCTATGAGACAGAGCCCATACTGACACTGCTTGGATGAACAAGAACCTGAGACTAAATAGCATAGGAACCTAGAGTAAACCCAAACACTACTAGTCTTTAAATAAGTAGCACATAGTGAGAAAATGATTATTCTGCTGTACTCATAGATCAGTGCTTTATCCAGCCATTATCAGAGAATGTTTCCCCTGCAGCAAGTGCAAACAAATACAGAAATACAGAGAGCCATAGGCAGGAATTATGTAGAGAGTATTAGTTGGTGAAACATTCAGCACCAAATAGAATCTATCAAATCACTCCCTTCCAATTTCAGAGTTCCCTCTGGAAGAGTAGTCAGAAAGAGTGTAAGAGCCAGAGGCAATGGAGTACACTAAGAAGAAAAGTCTCTAAATCAACTGAACAAGCTTATATGGACCCACAAAGACTGAAGCAGAATTCACAGCGCCTGCACAAGACTGTACAAAGTCCTCTAGATGTATATTATGGCTTCTAGTTTACTGTTTTTTATGGGATTCTAAGTGTGTGAATGAGTCAGTCTGTGATTATTGTGCTTTCTTTGGGATCATTTCCTTCTGGTGGTGTATCTTGGCCAAATTGTGTGATAGTTTATGTTTTCCCTTACTTTATTTTATCTTGTTAAATTTTATTATGATCCCTTAGAATCCTGTTCTTCTTTATTGAGAGACAGAAAGGTAGTAGTTCTGACTCGGAGGGGATATAGACTGAACTGGCTTCCAGCTAACATGAACTAAAACTTAGAAGTATCTTTTCAAAATTTTGTAAACTTTCTTGTTGACTAATTTTAATGGTCTTTAGTTTCCTGCATAGATTTTTATTACTGATACTGTGAATAGCTTCTCTTTTTTTTTTTCGCTGATAACTCAGCATTAAATTGTCAAGTCAAGGTTACCTGTCAGTATCCTTAAATTACAAACTCAAATTGTCAGATTAAAAAATCATTAATTTTAATAATTTAAAATAGATTCATATTTTCTATCATTTTGAAGCCTGCTGTTCTCCCAAATAGAATAAAATCAGTGCCACAGATAACAACATTTCCAGTGAATTTCTCTATATCTGCTTTATTACTTATATTATTAGACTTTGATTTTTTTAATTTTACATTCTGTTTATTTTCTTTTTTAATGTCGCTAAAGTCTCCATTGACTTCAAAATTCATTTCAGTTTTGAAAACATGAGATTAATTGCAGTTACTAATTCATGGATATAACAGAAAAAAAATTATCTACTCTATTGCAGGTTTCAAATATTTCCTGAACTTTCCAAAGATATCTAATAGTCAGGGCATGCATTTTATTTCCACGAAATATTTCTATTATTCAACCTGACATTCACAATCATGAAATATCTATAGATGGCAGTGTGCTTCCCCAACTTTATAGAAGATAAGCCCAAGTCAAGGAAAACTAAATCTCTTAGTTAATGTAGTTAATAGTTCAGTGACAATTTCAAATAGATTTCTTCAGTGTAAATGGCATAACATGACACCTTTGTGTATTCAAATATAAATGATCCTAATGATCCTATATCAATTACGTTATCACCAGTACACAATTCCATTCTAGACACCATAACCCCAGGTCATACCTTTACTAGCTTAAATGGAATCATTACTCTAATATACATACAAACAATATCCTCATTATGTTTGTAAAAGTTTGTAATATGATTGCAATTTTCATATAATGTCCCATCTTATTTAACATAATTAGAAGTACATCTTTGAAGTAAAACTTACCAAGGTGTTTGATCAGGTGATTTTGTAAAATGGAGTTATTTTCTTCTTCTTCTATACTTATAATCATGTTTTGTGAAAATACTGCATTCACATACACAAATGTTAAAGAAATGACAAATATCAGCAGGTCTTCTTTTCCACATTTAGCAATGACATAGTCACTTTGTCTTTGGATCAGTCACAGCTTTTAATGAGAAGTTTTAGCAAAATCATATTGACTAACAAAAGAGATATAAAGCTATTTACTAGATTACAAAGAAAAAAATGACAGTAGTATAAAGTGAAAAAGTTGAGTGCCTTGTACTAAATGCTGTATTCATCTTACTGTGTGATGAATGCAGCAGCAATGTCACCAGAAGGTGAGGACCAAAGTCCTCATATGTGTTGTTCTTTTTTCATGATACTAAACTTGGGCTTTAATCTTTTTTATAAAGACAGAAGTAGCTCACTGCTCTTTTGACAGTGGAAATAGTCCAACTCAAAGACAGTGAGACAAAACTCTAGAATAATATACCAATGAAACCAAAATACACAAAATATGTTTCAAAGAAATCACTTTATTTGTTCAATATTACAAAAATCTCTCTTGCTGCAAATACTTGAAATAATTTATTGTATGAATTGCAGTCTCCCATAAAATTAATGATAGTACTTCTTTTACTACTATGTGGAGTCATACAATACTGTTCCACATTATAATTTATGAGATAATTAATTCAGATAATGGATTTACTTTAATTCAATATTATCCACACTAAACAAAACAGTTATTTTTTTAGGTTACATGCCTATCACGTTCATTTTTCACTATATCTTAAAAAAAAATCTTGGGTCTGGAGAGATGGCTCGATGTTTAAGAGCACTTAGTGTTGAATCCTGAATACCATTGTTATTCCAAATCAGATGATTATTTCAAATAATTAAGGAGATAATAAACATATTTTTAATACTATAATTAAAATGCTAGCAGCTATTTGGTGTTTTGGACATATTATTTTTAATGATAATCTGAATATTTATTATACCAGATAGTCCATTTAATCAACAAAAGCAATGAAACCAAACAAATACCTTAAAACAATATTATTTCAAACTCCCTATGACAAATTCTGTCACAAATTAAATGTGGATTTTTTGCTAGGAAGCACACTTAGTGGCAATGATTTGCCTGGAGAAAGTTCAATGGCACAATTCAAACCAAGGGTGATGAAATTTTCATTAAACAAAGAAGAAGCTGAACTAATATAAAAACTTACAAGGTTCTCTTTCTTTTAGAAGGATCTTTGAAAATTTATTAGGTCTAAGACTGAAGTCATACAACGGAGTGTCCTGCTAACCTCAGCTAATGGGAATTACCAGAACTGAAAGCAGCTGAATTAGTTTCCCGCATTCCTGACTGTAATGTTGTTAATGAAAGGATTTTACTGGACACCATAAGAGCAAGCAAGTCAACCTTAGGGGGCAAATAGTACAGCTCTAAAATCTAGTGCGAGATACCATCAATCTAAAGAAGTTTAGAATCTTATTGTACATAATTTAGGATATTAACATTTACAATGTTCAGTCATCTATTTTTAATCCCATTTTTATACACTTGTAGGCCGTCTGAATTGCTATATTCTAAAACTGTACAAGATAACATAAACACTAATTGATATTTGGGAACATCATTGAAGAGAACAGAAGTAAGAAAATGACGTTAAGATTACCATACATTTGTAGAGGACACTGGATTTGAAGAAATCTCTCTGTATTTAAACATGACTCACAATTATGCTAACATAGTTTAATATCTATTATCACTACAAGTGAAAGCAAACATTCAGAACTTTTGAGTTGTTAAATAATAGAGAAAAGTGTAGTCTAAAATTGAAGATGTTTCTTTTTTAGTTTAAGACGAGGCAGAGGACCTGGACTGGCAATAAAATACAGGTTCTTTCTTCATTTCACTCTGTAGGTAGGAAATCTATGCTCCCAAATATGGAGTTTACATCTGCTAATAGAGAAACATTATGTCTATTTAACATTGACAAGCATGCTAAGATCATAGCTAGACTCTACTAATTTTCATTTCATTAATACTTCAATTCGCATTTTTCACTCACTGTATCATGGAAATTGAGAAAAGAATTGAACTCTAGCTTGTTGAGGATGATGTACCCTTTTATATTCAGCCTTACAATTTATCAGCTGTTGTTATCAAAACCAAGGAATTAGAAAAAAATGATTAAATTTTAAACAAAGAACAGTCAAATTTTACCCTTTATGCTTTATTCTTCCTCTGGATAAATAAGAAAATATAAAGTGAAGTTTGGGGATTAACTGATGACTTGGTATTAATACTTCAAGCCTGAGCTGAGATATAAATGTGGCCATAATATTTAGGTAGTTCAGAAGAAATGTAATAAAAATCACAAAAATATTACTTAAAAAAAAACAAAACAGTTTGTTTGTCCATGTTTCCCAACTTTCCATAATCTCCTTGGGAGCTGCAATGTGTCAAACAGCTGAGATACAAATGGACATAGTTAGGGGCCCAGAACCATGGGATCCTTGTGGTTTCTGGTGGTGTATGGCCCTACTACAGTCAGGGTCTATGTTGATGTCGATGGGTCCTGTTACCAAAACCTTGCTCCAATAAAGGTGGCTAACCACCAAAGCAAATTTATTCTGTATTACTTTCTTATCTATGAGTTACAATGAATTCTAAGATTGGCAGAATATCATATATCCTTGAAATAATTATAATACTCAAAATGCCTTTTACTACTTAAATGTAAAAGAAAATGAATTTTATAAGTTTGTCTTTGCAATACTTATTTTTAATACTGTTGCAAAATGGAAGATTAAAAGAGAAGAGGGGAGAATAGACCTGCTTTTTTTTTTTTTTACAGGCTAGGTAATGAGATGGTTATTCCTGACTGATAGGATTTAGAACCACCATGTAAGAAATCAAATGAGTATGTATTTATCAGGTATTGTGTTAAAAGACATTGTCAGTAAGAAGTATAGGCAAATTCTATCAGCTACTTTAAATAACTAAGCCATAAACACCCCACTACAGGAATTAACTTGAATTGAATCTGAGGAGAGATGAGAAGTCAGTGATTTAGTTTTCATCCATTTGAATGTACAGTTCTCGGTTTAGTTTTAAGAATCCCAGGGAGAAAATTCTAGGCAGAAGTTAATTTAAAATATTCAATCTAAGATCATATATTTTTTTCATTTGTGAAGAAGGCGTCAATAATCTCAATGCTCACTGCAATATTTCAGTTCATTTGTGTCAGTCACATTCCATTGCTGCATTGCTAACACATAAGAGAGAGCCATTGGCCGTGGAAATAATATAAGATTAACAGCTTAAAAAGAATATGTGAGCATATTTGTTAAATATAATTTTAGAAATGAAAATGAAATGGGAAGCAAATAATGAGTTAATTTGAGTCTTGGTGTTTACT
>NC_022021.1:37278553-37302130 GCF_000317375.1 Microtus ochrogaster
GCTTTTGGTTCCTGTCCTGGAACTAGCTCTTGTAGATCAGGCTGGCCCCGAACTTAAATGTGCTCTGCTTCCTTGCTTGTTTAGAATTCATCATGCCCATTCAAGTTTGATTCCTAAGGTTCAGGGAACACTGCAGGAGAGGATGTGGAAAGATTGTAAGGGTCGGGGATCAATGTGTTTGCGGTGGGACTATGTCTCTTTGTAAAATAGAAACAACACCCATAACATTTGAACAGCATGATTACCTAAACATGAGCTACACAAAGATAAAGGCAGTAGATTGGGTCTTTTGCCTTCAATATCCTACTAATATCGGTAAAACGAAGGATTTCCTGAGTGATTATTCTAAGGACCAGGTATTTACTCCCTACTTAGAGTCAAGAATTTGAAAAAAAAAAGAATATTACTAAAAAGGGTAAGGAATGAGCCAGCTTCAAATTGCCATGTTACCTTGTCCCTGCATCTATGGAGTTTTCTTCTGCTTATAAACAAATGTTTTCTCCCTTCTTAGAAATGATCCTGTTAGAATGTTTTACACATCACAAAGTCCTTCTTACCCTTCTGGGAAAGGACTTTTGTAACTTTTGCTAAAAACCCTACCAGCTGCAAGCTGTGATTGCAGCACTTTGACTGTATAAACTGAACCATTCCTTGCATTGGGAGAGAGTTCTTAATGGGAGAACCATGCTTTGTATCCACGGATTAAATAAAAGACTTTATATTCTTTATTGCTTTAATAATTATTTAGCAGTCATAAAGCCATGAGTTCAATCTTTTGCAAAGCAAAAAAAATATTTCATATTTTTATAAGATATTTATAAAAATATTTATATTATCAATGTCTGTACAGTCAAGGAAAAATCACCATTCAAAAAAGACTAAGGTCCTCTTAGTTTGTGGACATAATGGAAGCCGAACCCCCTAGTATGCTGTCTCTTTATATCTGGTTTAGGATGTCCATGATGTTTTCTACAAGAAAACATTCATTTTTGCCTCAAACTAGTATTCTAGGATCAATTTAATGGTAATGTAAAACATGAATGATTTTTCTAGCATGAAAGTAAAATTGTCTTCTAATAGTGTTGAGGAATGGGACATCTTTTTCACCTTGTCAATAACCATTGTCATCAATGACTGTATTACCAATGCATCTCAGATATATATGATATATTACAATAAGACTCTTTATAATGTCTATGTTTATTTTTATCCAGGAATGTTTTGGGTTGACTCAGATACCCAAAGCTTTTCTTCTTTAAAAAAAAATTCTTCTTTAAGAATTCTCTAGTCCTATTTAAGTACTTTCATTAAACAATCAAATTCTTATTAAAATTTGAGTCATGCTTTTTATGAATATTGTGAATAAACAAATACTATTTGTGGTAATATATTTTGAGAGTCATATTAGTTAGCAAAGACATCATAGCATGATTTCTCCATAATGACTCCTCATGCTCTGGTTAGGAACTTAAAGCTCTCTCAAAGACCCATGTATCAGAGGATTGGTCTCTAATTAATCATACCACTGGAACCTATAGAAGGTGATTTTAAGTGTGGTGAGCTTGTACAATTTCGGACAGGCATTAAAAGAGATAGCGGGATTTTGATTATTTCTCCTCTTATACTCACAGTCAGCACTATGGTGAATAGATATCATTTGTCACATATTTCAACTATTATGTATGCTGCTAAAAACATGGTTCTAATGGGTAATAGATTTTGAAATCTTATGAATTGTAATTCAAAACCTTTGCTTTTATAAGCTGTTTTTCACAGTTTCTGTTCATAAGCGAGGGTATATGACTCCCAGATTCCACTAGTGACCCATTTCAACAACTGAGGATCATTATCAAAGATTTGAATCCCCGTGTCATATCCATAGTCACCATCTTCAATGATGAGTACATCTTATATTTTGTAGGCATTTCATTCATATTTAAAGTTGAAAATATGATTCTGTTTTGATCTAGTGAGGTGGAAAAAATTGTCTCATCTAATCTCCACTTATGTTACCTTAGCAGTATTGCTGAATTCACATTAACATTTGTACATATGCTCAAATGTTTATTAATCTTTACAGTGTGGGTTTACCATTATGAAACTGACGCCTATGGACAGGTAGCGCTGTATTAGAAGAGGCCTCTTCAATTCTTACATCCACATCGTATAGATAGAAACATTGGAACAACCCTGCCAATAAACAAGGGAATGGTTTTCTTTCTTCTTTTTTGTCTTTCCATACTTCTTAGTAGGCCTCTAGTAACACTGCCATCGTTTCTCATTTTCATTTTCTTTTTTTAAAATTGTCATAATATTTTCTGAGTAATAGCTGCACTTCCCTATTCCCTTGCTAATACAGACAGAACCAGCAATACTGCAACTATGAGGAAAGACATCACAAGATACTCTAAGTTTCCAGTAAGAATGCGCATCCTAGATTCAGTAGTATGGATTTATGTCGTTCAACAGCTTTGCATCTTAACCTATTATATCTGTCAGCTTCCAGTAGATAAAACTAAACATTTCTGATAAAGATAAAAGTGTAGAATGTTGTGCAGTGATGTGATCTCATTTTCTTGTACTAGGATATTTGAGTGCTTCCTGAAAAGTGTTCTCTTTTCTGTGTTTTTTTTTTTAATTGGAAAGAAAAATCGCATTACCATTTTAAAATCACCTCAGCACTTGAATTAAAACTGTGTCACTGGGTGGGTATTTGTATATGAGTGTTGGTGCCTTTAGAAACCAAGAGATCATACAATACTCAAAGAGAGTTGTGAGATTTCCTTCCTGGATGGTTAAAGCATCCTCTGAAAATAGAAAAAAAGCACACTTAAACCCTCAGCTTTCTCTCAAGCCCCCAATCACGCCAAGTCCTTTTAGACAGCCATTGAAATTTTCATCATGAGATTACAGCATAAAGAATGATAAGAATTTACTATCATCTAATATGATTAGGTCTCCTCACTAATTTCTGCATGTCAGTCAAAAGAAAGTATGTGGATTCATCATTACAATACATCCCATATGTCACGTTGCTATAGTAATCTCTGTGCTTATTCCCAGATGGTGATACTTTTTCTACAGGAGGAAGAAAGCTGAGAAAACACGACAATTGTTATCATGCTTGTGTAAGTCCTCCACAGCTACTGCAATGGCTTCAATATAGTCTCTTTACAATCTAGTCTCATACCGTTAGTAATACTGAAATCTTGTAAGTTTAATAAAAACATTAGGTATTGATCGTATTCTCCCCAGTTATTATTGAACATAATTCACTGCAGTGAGTAGTTCAGGGGCATACATGTACTCTCATTCTAATTAACTAAGTTGGCAAAGTTTGGAATTGTTATACAATAAACTTAACTATCAGCATTAATTCTTTCTGGTATGCTCTATCATTTGAAAATGATATTTCATGTCCTAAGATAATATAATATCAGGGCACTTTGGAAACTTTATGCATAGTAATAGTTTTTCCATCTGAATTACTAAGTGCTTCATATAACACTACCCATTTTGTGAAAGATAAAAATAATAGGAGCAAGAGAATATCTTATCAGATTCACTAAAATGGCAGTTTGTGGCACCGACATCTAAATCAAGGTTCCCAGGTTCAATTATCTACTGGAATTGCACAGTATGTCTCTTTAGCTTCAATTAAGTAGAGCAAATTAGCAGTAATGGTCTGCCATATGTGTGAGGTTTTTTTTTTGATTATTTTGCTTTCAAGCTTGTCATATTTCTTTCAGAATTCTTCCAAGCGTATTTTGGTTAATATTCTTCAAATGATTACTCAGAACTATTAAAGATGCTATAAATCAAACACAATGATTTCTTGGCAGCATGTTAAAATTTAAGATCTCTGAATGTTATGCATGATAATCATATGCACCTGTAAGTCTTGTGTTTGCAAAATAAGTGCAAAGAAATCAGGAATACAAGGTCAATCTCTGCTAAATTAGCAGTTTGGAGCTATACAACTATGTGGGACCTTGTAACAAAAACATGTAGGATCTTTAAAACTATTCTTTTAAGAAAAATATTGTGGGCTGGGAACAAAGCAAAGCAATATGCATCAAACCCAAGGCTACATCAGTTACATGTAATGGTTTCATGTTGAATGTTTAGGATTTATGATCAGAGTTGTAGAAATGAGCTCATTATAGTTCAATGGCTTGATGTGCTCACATGTTCAGATATGAAATCTTTAAAATGTGTCTACAGAAAAAGGAGGGAAATAAATAAACTGCTAGCCCGAGAGTTTTTCAAAGTTCTATACCTTTTTCTATTTTCAAATGATTAGGCACAACTGGGTAAGGATTCAAGTTTTGTGTATATTCCTTGTGAGAGATAAACATAGCTTTTATATTTGGTACCATGTCTACCTTAATAGATTTGTTTTAGTGGCAATATTTTATTATATTACATAAAATAAATGACACGAAGAATTTTCAGATGTAGCTTTCCGCCAGGCACTATCACTTATAATCAGGCTTATAATCATTAGAAGTGATCATACCACTTAAGAAAGAATGGAATTATTGGTGATTGTTTTCACGGTGTACATTATTTTAGGGTGTTGAATGTTTCTGAGCTGCTTTCTCTGTGTACCGGGTATGTCCTGCACACACAATTGAAATGTTTCCTAAAGGGAGAAATATATTTTTCTTGGGACTCTTGAGGTCCTATGATATAAACTGCAGGTATTATCCACATCATAAAAATAAAAGATTGACAGATGTTATGAGACAGATGTTTGAATCACCACATTCCCTGTAAGTATACAAATTTCTTGAGTTCAATTAAAGCAAAAATCATGGGAGACCTAGCATATGTTATTATACAATTCCATGAATTATTTATTGACAGGTAAAGAGTAATGTATCCTTCTTGGCATTGTTAATAATTTAAATTTACCAAAATTATGATTTATATAAAAATTTAAAGATTACCATTCAACAGTGTAGAGAGTTTTATTACCCAGAGAATTAGGTGAAATAATGCTTCAATTGTTTTAGAGTCAAAAAGAAGCTAAGATGAATGGAAATGAGGCAAGGAAATGTACACAGAAAATTGAAACTCATTAATCCAATGATTTATATTATTGTTGTGCAATGATAATCATCATGGCAATGAATATTATTGTGTTCATCCTGTATCATGTATATTAAAATTATTAGCACTCTATTTTTAACAGATATTTTTTGTTTTGAGACAGGATTTCTCTGTGTAGCCTGCATGCCATGAAATTTGCTCTGTAGAACCCACTGGCCTTGAACTTACAGAGAACTGCCTTCTCCTCCCTCCAGACTGCTGAGATCATTGGCATGTACCAATGCCACCCAGAAACATTTATAATTTTAACAATAATATCACACAAATAGTTGTACTTATACATGGTTGTGTTTAAGTATTTATGACAGTCTTACAAGTAAAATATCAAATAAAAATAAATTTTATTTATACTTTTAAGTTTACATCTGAATTACAAGCCCTCAGAAATATTTTCAATGTTTATATAATTTCATTTCATTAGAGAATATTAATCCTTTGACTTTATGTTAATAGTTATTCTTCTTTCTAATAATTTAATTAAATGAAACCCAACAGTTCAAAATATTTACTATAAACAATTCATACATTTAATGTTGGATTTGAGTATCTAAATAAAGACTTATCATAGTCTGAATATAGTTATTGAGCCTATAGTTCATGATCCTAGAGACGCTAAGTAATAAGGTGAACCATAAGAAAAACATACATAGATCCACCTGGAAAGTCGAAATAGACAAGATCACCTGACAACATTGGGAATATATGGGTGGGGGTAGAAGCAAAGATGGAAGGAAAAGAGGAGGGAAGAAGGGGGGGTAAGGAGAATATAAGGGAACAGGATAATCGAGATGGAGGAAGGACAGAGATGAGAACAAGGAAAGAGATATCTTGATTGAGGGAGCAGTTATGGGGTTAGCAAGAAACTTGGCTCTAGAGAAATTCCCAGGAATCATGTTTGGTTCTTAAAGGCCTTGGAGACAGTAAGGTACTCCTGAATACTTAGGATATGTACTTTTGTCATTGAGAGGTTCCCACATTGTACTTACAAAGGTACAGATGTGGCCTGGATTCTTAGCACATGAGCTTTCTTAAGCACCTGTCCTGAATGGAAATTTTATGAGGAACTGTAGGGGGAAAGTTGATACATTTTTGAGCATTTATTCTTAAATTTATTATTCTGCCCCTATCTCCATTTAGTGAAAATCAAATTATTATCTCATAAATCAGGACAGTGATATTATTACTATTCTAATTTTATAGTGTTTGGGGAAATTATATTCAATGCTTTCAGGCTCTGAATTTAAGTATTAAAAAGTAATAAACATTTTTAACAAAGGGATGGGATGAAAGAAAAATCACAATAAAACTGCTTTACATAACACCTTAATGTATATTAACATATCGTGTATTTCACATGTTTATATAATGGCATATAAAACAGCACACACTTCACACACATGCACGTAGTGAACTATATCTTCAGCAACTACCACTGGTTTTTATGCTTTGATTTTGTCATAGCACTTCATCAAAACTCTAAAGCTTCATTAGTTTCCAATGAAAAATTAGCAGTTCAGTTCAGATTACTGTCAGTAGTTACGAATAATCCACATGAATGAATATATTTTTATAATCAGATCACTAATATTGTCAAATTAATTAGAAGAATTTCTTTGTTGTGTTGAACCACTTTATATCTAAGAGAGTGAATAACATCTGTAAGAACTTTTTCATACTTTTAATCTTAGAAGATGGAATTCTGGCTAAATGATAGCTGAAGAGAAAGTGTACATTAGGCACATCTGGACCATATGTAGCTTAGCACAATGTCAGAACACACTTTATAATACTAAGTACATAAGATTCATCATTGGCACAACATGACTGATGAATTCTTTCCAATTGCAGAGAAGTTTTAGCTGTGTGGGCTATAGCTGCTTCAATATTGCTATAACCTTTGAAGTTACAAACTAGATTTAATCAAATTTTATTTGAATTATTGCTATAGTTGTCTAAATGTAACCTCTCAGCATTAAAAATGCTATTTTATATTTGTATTTTTATATTTAAATGTAAAACTTAAAGTTGTTCAGTTTACATGTATATATATGATATTCAAAACTTTCTGTATCATAAACATATTGCATAATTCCTTAAAAAACTTTATGTTAAGCATATAACTGTAAATATCTGGATATATATGTATATAGGTTCATTTATATGAATTGGAGAAATACTAAATAGCTTAAAATATTAGATATTACTATAGAATTACTCAAACATGCCAAAAATTAATAATTCCATTATCTCTCATATTATGACAAGGACAACCATTTATTTCCTTGACATGATTTTCTATTTAGCACTGGGTCTGACATATTCTTGCAAGAATATTATTTGTTTGGTTAGAAAAACTGAATGGCTTTATAACTTATTATAGTCAATGGTGCATATACTAAAATTATTTGTATGGATTATAGCAAACCTACTTGCAAAAAATACCATTCTTCTAATCTCTACCATACAGGCTACAAGGTAGAAACAATGAGTCGTTTTACAATAGACCAGGCAGAAACCCTAAGGAATGAGTCCAAGTGGGAAATATCTCAAAAACTAAGATGATATTGTGAAATAGAGCTTGCTGCTCACTTGGACCATTTCATTTCCTCTGTATCATTAAATAAAAAGAAAGGAGTATTCTTTTTATTTTAGTTAATTGCTGTTTAACCATAAATTAACATTTCATGCTATATGGAATTAATATTTGAAAGTATTGTTCTCTTAATACAATAATCTAAACAATGTTCAGTAACTTTGCAGTTAGAGTGAGGATTGTACACATAATTCAGGAGAAAAAGTTTACACTTCCCTTAAGAAATAATACATGTTCATCTATGATTACTTAGAGAAAAGATAAGTACTTATTTGGCTTATAATTTTATAAGAGCATATGTAAGACAGCATTGCTGGTGTTGTCTTATGCTTATTGCAGGATGAGAATGAAGCATTCAATTTAGGTAATAAAATAAAATAATTTCCAAAAACATAGATAAAGGTATTTATCTTTGCTCCAAAGAATTTCTATGAATAATATCTTCAAATTATCTTGCTTTCTTTTACTTCTACAGATCAAACTCAAGCACAGTTATTTACAGTCATTAATCTCACCACTGAAATATTTTGCCAGATTGCATACATTTTCCTTGCCTAACTACTTGATATTTTTGGGTTCTGACAACTGGAAAACCCAATGGATTTTAAGCCAAGTACAAGAAAAGATTTAACATTCTCAGTTGCAATCTATTTCAACAGGCTTGCGTTCAGTGCTAGGCAGCATAAGTTAGCAGAGTTCTTGGGAATAGCTGGATATGCTGTCCTCCACAATTCATTCGAAGCTTCAACTAACTATGGTTAGTTAGTTAGGTTAACTATGCTAACCAATTTTTATCTGGCACTGTTGAAATGAAAGAAAGCCGACAGAGCAAAAAATCCATGCACTGTGGGGCGTTCTATACGCAGATATGTATGCATTTATGGTCTATACAGTGGAATGGTCATAACACAGCTAATGAGCTAGAGAATCTGCTATTATAAGCACACCAAAACAACTCCAAAATGGTAGAATTCTGGGTATTCAGACTTGCTAATCAGAGAAATTTCTCCACTAAGGAGATGACAGTTTCTTATTTCATAGTCTCTGCCGGATGAAGTTGATAACTGCTATAAAGCACAGATGAGTACACACATTCAACATACTTTCACATTTGTTTAAAGCCTCCTCTTCTTCTCTGCCCCCTTTCATCATTTCTGCTCCCCAACCCCTCTACAGATACTTGTTCCAAAGTTATCTAACTTATAACAATCACAAGAAATAGGAAGTGACATATTAATTTGCTGTTATTGACTGTATTCCACTAAGAACAAAGGCAATGAGGTGGACTTATAATAAGAATCCTATTTTAAAGGAGATCATAATGACAGGCACAGAAATGTGAGCATAGAGTCGATATTTTTGATTGGTACCTGAGGTTTTTCATGCAGAGGTTTTAATGTGGTAAAAAATAAAAACCTGTTTTTTTCTCTGCCCTTCCTCTAGTAAGCTGCAATGATGAAAGACTAGAATTGATCCCTTTATGGCCACCAGAAAGGAGAAAGTTACAAAAAACTATGGCATGAGACAAAGAAACCTGCACTCTGGGTTCACTTCTTTGATAATATGGTCCTTCCATCAGATCTTTCAATTATCTATTAGGTTTCTTTCTGACTATTTTGTAAAACATTTTATTTGACTTCAAAAAGAGTGCATTACTTGGAAAACTTTTGAGAATAATTTAAGTTTCTATTCATTTCTTCATTTCTATTCTTTTTTTCAGAGTTTTTTTTCTAAAATTTTAAGTGAAACATATTTATACAATTAGAATGAGGGAAATTGTTCCCCATTTCCTGGGATGTAACATAGGTTTTCAATCTACAGATTCATAATTTTTAAACTATCACCTGCTATTCAGTTATGCATGTGTTACTTTATTTTTGTGTAATATATTTCCAAACATGATAAGTTAATTGTCATCAACTTAGTAGTTTAAAATGACACATCAATTTCATTCATTCAGTTTTGGGTAGGAAATCTGGTTGAGGTCAAATAACTCTCAAGTAAAGATATCATAAAGTTGATGCTGCTTTCTGCAAAGGAAATGTATGTATATATGCATATATTTTTCTTAATTCAAGTGTATAATTTCTATCTATCTATGTGTGTGTGTTTAAGTGTGTAGGTGTTCATAGGCACAGAAGCGGATATTGCTTTCTACAAACTTATGTTGATAAATTATGTAGAGTATATCTGAATCATTTGTAAGAAAATAAATCATCCAAAATAATTTATATGTTAGAAATCAAGAGAAAAAAGAATCATGATTTCAATGAAACAGAAATGAGAGCCACCATACCTGGTTGGGTCCCACAGAGACTGTCCATCCACTCCTTGCCCTACCCCATCCTGATATCTCTAGGGGACAACTTGACTTGCTGGAGTGGCTACTGAAGCCCACCCTGAAAGTTCATTTTTATTCTGTATGGATCTCCCTCCCATTCTTCCTCTGACATACTTAACCTTTCCTTCCAAATAATCTCTATTCTTTTGTTATTTACTGCTTTCTTTAAGGGCCCTCATAGTCATATTTGGTGGGCACGAAGTAGCCAAAGTAGATTATCTTTGACATCCTTCATGCCCTCCACTCAGCCTCCCTAAAGATGCTTTAGAAGTGCCTTTGTTACTCACCTCATTCTTTTCCCCCAACCCATTTCCATTACCTTGGTTCATGATGCCACACATGGCTCAGTCATAGTGAACTCTTAGTTCTATGGCTGCTGATCTCTGTCAAAGCCTATATAAGAGACCTCCAGAACAGTTCACTTTCCCATTTAGTGATCTGTCTCCCAGCACACTCACTGTGCTGGGCTAGGGCTGCTTGAAGTCCTAACCAAGAGAACCAATAAGGACTTCATATCTGTTAGAAGTCTGAATCTGATCCCTGAAAACACTAGTGGGAATCATGAATGAGTTGTCTCATCTATAATCTGACATATTGAGGTAAAGGCAACCAAAAGACTAAACACAGAGAACCGATAAACAGCTACTTATCCACACCAGGAAGCACCACAAATGTCATAACTCCAGCTGCCTGCATTCCATTGTAAGATCAAACTGGAGCATGAAGAGTTTATGCTTCCCCAGAAACAATTCATTGGAATATTCTCCCCCAAATGTAATTTAAGTCCCAAAGTCTTGCATATTTCTCTGAGAAACACCATAGTAAGGCTTGTCATACTAACTTCTTCTATCTTAGCTAATTTTCTACTGCTGTGACAAAACACCCAGTCCTATAGAGACAATTCTATTTCAAACCTATCAAGGTGCAAAAGGCATGAAGTATATCAAAGATACAGGACCAACAAAGTAACTCTTAAGATAAAAAATCCAAACACTAAATGTAAAAAAGAAAGGACAGTTATGCTGTGAAAAAAATCTTTCTGTACACTCTAAATATATATTGTAATTAGTATTAAATCCCCAAGTCAGTAATTTAGAAAGTGGTTGTGGTTATTTTGGAGTTGGCAGCTGGAATAAGAACATTCTGCCTAAAAATGGCCATCTACCATCCTGTTACATCCATATAATATCTAAAAAAAATCTTTTAAAAGGCTTCTAAACATAAATAAATGAAGCCAAGAGTGGCTTCCTAGTCTTGTGTCTCTTATGTCAGCTCCAGTACAGAGATACATCTCCTGGAAGCAGCCTCCAACTACCATGTGCTACCACTATGTGCTAAGTTAATTAATGCTGGCAGCTGAAATATCAGTTTAAGATTGATCTAATGTGATCACACTACAATGCAGATATACTGTAATGACAGATTTGGAAGAAAAAGTTCCTCTAAATGGGTTACAGTGTCTTTAAAATTATACATAGGTTTGTGAGGAAAAAATATTGGTAGAGAAAGTCTTTAAAAATGAAAGAGAGTAATAAAAATATATTAAGTCACATAAAGGTCAGAAATACACAGAGAGTCTGGATGCTATATGATTTTTGTGTTGTCTTTAATTTTTGGTTACTAAAAGACTCTGGACTATGAAAACTGATAGATCAAACTAACCAATATATTTAAAACATATCTTGAGTTCAAAATTTAAATCAAATGGTATGTTACATGTTGAAGAGTTTCTGCTTTTATTTACACAGAAAATATAAGACTTTGGATTTTTCAAAGTTAAAGGTGATCAGATGAGATTAATGAAGAACCCTGAAATCCTAGTCGTAAATATAACAAAATAAACATAGAACTACAAGACATTTGATATTTATTTTACTTGCTCAAACATAAAACAAAACAAAAAAATTTTAATTGATTTGTATAGATTGCATATTCTGTACTTGTAATGTTTGTTACTTTTAAAAGTTTATGTGTTTTCAGAGCAAGACGACCAGGCACCAAAAAAGAAAAAAAGAAATGGGTGGCCCAGGTGATCCGGCATCTCAAAATGCCTCTGATATAGCCACCTCAGAATTCTGCATCCAGAACAGCTTTAAGGCCCCTGGCTGACACAACACAACCTCATGGGCTTGGCCATAATTGTGGAGGACCAAAAATGTGAGCCTATTTTCTCACCTTGTCTGAAGAGAGCCTGGGGTTATTCAAAATGAAGTTTCAAGGATCTCTTCAGAAGAGGAGGACCATAAGAGTGAGAGGTTGGGTTTATACAGCAATGTTTTATAGACAAACTGGACTGATTCACACATACACGCCCAGAGAGTATGACAGCACCGTGGGAACTTCACAATCTTAAACCAGACAAAAATCCCAGCATGAAAAATATAAGTAGGCAAAAAGTACCAATGTTAGCCAGGAATCTACTTTTAATTCATAGCTTCTGGGAAAGAGAAAAATCAATTTTCTTCAATAGAGTTGCACTGGGGATATTGTTCATATACCAGGGCAGGCCTCAGGGTCAGGAGTAGATGGCTGGCACAAACCTGTAATCATTTTCTTTCATTTGTGTATGTGCTAGCCATTTTGATTTTTTCTTTAAGAGATGGAAAAAATAAAATTGGGTGGATAGAAAATCTTGGAGAAATTAGTTGTAAGAAAATAATATATGTGAAATTGAGTATGTACACTTCTTAAATAATAAATAAAAACATAAAAGTTTTTACTACAAAAAGATAGCAGAAAGGAAATTGAAAATTTAAACTAAAAGTTCATGAAAAACAAAATAAAACAAAATAAAAGAAGGTAGTTGTAGTTTCTTAACGATATCAAAGTTGACATATGCTTACTATCTCCATTTGAAGATATTGTAAACATGAAACAATTAGAAGTATCTAAACTATGTAATACATTTCTATTACATAATAGGAATGCCTTATTCTTTGTGAACAGCTGAGTACATGTTTTGAAAACTCTTTGGTCTTGATAACTGCTATGTGTTTGTACCCGGTAAGGTTTGTCACTTATATTGGTTTAATAAAAAACTGATTGTTCAGTAGCTGGCAGGAAGTATGGATGGGGCTACCAGAGTAGGAGAATTCTGAGAAGAGGAAAGGCTGAATCTGCAGTCACCATCCAGATGCAGAGGAAGCAAGATGAGAATGCCTTGCTTAAAAAAGGTACCAAGCCATGTGTCTAAAAATAGATAAGAATTATGGGCTAATTTAAGTTGTAAGAGATAGCTAATAATAAGCCTGAGTTTGTAGACTGAAGAGTTTATACATAAGACTCTGTGTACTTTTTTAGCACTGAACGGTTTCAGGTCAGAGCAGGACGGAAACTTCCATCTATAGCTCTTGGCATAGTTCATTAAGAGAACAGTTGAGTAAATAATTCTACTCAAACATCTTCTGAGCATACTTAAATTAACATTGTTAATCCTAAATTTGTAGCAGACTTTCAGAGGCGTCTTAGTTCTAAATATCACAGAAAAGTTTTACAGGGCTTTATTCATATTCTACAAATCCCAGCACCAATTATCATAATTTGCTTTCTATTGTTGTGATAAAGTAAAAGATTAAAAGAAACCTTAGAACTTAAAGTCCTTCATGAAGAGAAGTCAGGGTAGGAGCAAGGGGCAGGGACCTGTACGTATGAACTGAATTAGAGGCAATAGAACAGTTCATTTATCTAGATTTTTTTTCATGGAATTTTCAACCCACATTTTATAGCCCAAAGGACCAGGTGTCCAGAAATGACATTTTCCATGGTGGGCTGGACCATCCCATAAGAAGCATTAATGGAGAAAAGGCCTTGTAAAATGCCTTCACATAGTTGGATGTGGGCATTTTATTAATCAATGTTCATTTTCCTAGCTGATTCTATTTCTGAAATTTGATGCTACTAAAATTTAAATGTCCACAAAGAGGTACTTCGAACCATCCTGTAGCGTCTTCTAAATTAATGTAGGAATCATTTTTGAATGCTTAAGTCTTTGGATAAGTATCTAACTGCAATGCAGAGAATCTTGTTCCTAAGCAGTCTGTACTGCTATTTCAACTTATGCAGTCTTTTCAACAAAATGTCTTTTTATACAAATAGGCTGTGAAATTTAGTAATTTTGCCTTACTATCAAAATTCTTGGGAAGTAAAAATGGACTCTGAATTTCCAGTCATATATTAGTCGTTCGTTTTCCCTTTCTTCCTATAGACATTTTAATTTTAATGCCATTAGATCTGCTTTTTTTAAGACATAGATTCTCTCTTAACAAAGGTGATCTCGATATGGGTCCAAATCAGGAATGTAAAGTCTTTTTTCTTTAAAAGACATTTTTCTGCCTTTCTAACGTCTGTAAGGCTGGGTGTGGTTGTCTTCTCTTGCTCCATACTCGCTCTTCTTCTTGATAACTGACTTTCCTTTCCATAGTTAGCTTTTAACTACTAAATTTAACAATTTGGTCTGACTGAGACATATTCCTTTTGGAGACTGTAAAGTAGCAAGACAAAGAAAACATAACAATTAAATATGTTTGTGGAATTTTTTACTTTTAATTTTTATACTGCAACATATGTTCAAACACAGTACATTTTCAATTTAAGTCATTATTGTTTCATTTGCCTTCTTGCTAGCTAGACAAAAACGTACAAAACTCTCTAGGTCTTATAAGGACTCTGTGTCTATAGTTTTATTAAGAGTTATTTATCAAGGAGAGTAGATAAATTGGCTATGTAATATCACCTCAGTGTTCCTGGCAACTGGTGGTTGAACGCCACCAGCATATTCATCATTAATTAAAAACTCTCCAAGAATAGTTTTATGTTTTCCAATATATATTACTGTTTTCAAAAGAAATTTTACACTTCTTGAGAACAGATCTAAGAAAAAACTTCAAACTAAACTGAAAATTAGAAGGAGGTATAGTGATTATCTGGATGATAATCTATTATTGAGGTATAAACATCAAGAGGAAATCATAAATCATAGCCAGCCAACATAATTGCCTCCTTTACAAAACTCTAAACTTAGATATACATATTCATATATTCATTAGCTTTACAATAATATATTTTCTTGATGTCTTTCCTTCACTTAGTGTAGAAATACATGGTTACTTTCACATGAAATAAACAGTACTGCACCTCACAAATTCAAATAAAATACTAGCAATGAAATACATTTAAACATATTAAGGCACTTTTAAATGGGTTACCTATGGATTAAGTTAAGGGAAGATACTATATTGAGTTAGAAATATTCATAATTATGTGTTATTAAAAGTTCCCAAAGAGTTTAAGAGATTTTTGTGGACAGAATTTATTGATAAAAACCTTTGGTTATACTAAAATTTCTAATAAAACAAAATAATTGGTCCATGTTTATGCCATTTTAAATATGGAAGCACTTGATTTCAAAGGTACTAAGCAAATATAATTAATATATACAGTAAAACTTAAAATACTAGCATTAAATTATGAAATGCAGTAACTTTAGATGATCAGAGTCAAATGCATTATAGAAAAAAATTATTGGATATTTTTTGCAGATAAATGAATCTTTAGAGAGCATGTTTTATTTCATACCATTCATATATTTGGATCTATAAATATGAAAATAGAATTTGTTGTTTTACACATGGTGAACCATCTTTGCATCTATGGAATGAAGTCAGCTTTTTTTACAGTGTATGATCTTTTTGATAAGATCTTGAATTCATTTTGTTATGTTTTTCTTGAGATTTTTTTTACATAATGCTCAACAAGCAATTTTCTTAAATGTACATATTTTCAATTCTGTGTGCATGCTGTTGTGTGTACATATATATATATGCACCACATAAATGCATGGCACATAAAGAACAAGAAGACATAACTGGATCTCTAGAACTGCAGTTAGGGAAGGTTGCAGGTTGCACAGTGGTTTCTAGGCTTTGGGATCCAAAGCCTGGTTCTCTGCAACAGCAGCAACTGCTGTAACAGTTGAGCCTCATGTATGTTTTTGGAGCTCATTGTGCTTTTTTCTCCTTTTGGTATTCGGATACTACTTTAAATGAGATTGGATACCCTCTTCCTGCTTTATAACTACATTGAATAATATTAATAAGGATTGATCCTTAAAATTCTGGTATAATTCTCTGTTGTATCCTCCTGATGCTGGTCTATTTTTTTCATGCTTATTACTATTTTGTTCCTCTTGTTGATTATGGGTCTAATTAAATTTTTTTCACTAGTATTCAATCTATATCCTCTCTTACTTTACACTATTTTGCTAAGAACTCTGATACACTACAAGCCCACATAATGCCATTCATCTCAGATGGGTGAAAGATACCCACTGCATAGCCTGAGTATCCCAGCTTCTTAAAGGCATCCACAGGCTTCCCTGATGCCATGAGGCAACTTCATGGAAAGACATTTACGGGACATCCTGGAGCCCTATGGTTCCTGCTGACTGAAGTCATTCATAGGCCTAGGCAATGACATGCAACCAAGGAGAGACAGCCACATGGTAGTGTGGGTCTTGAAAATCCAGGATGCATAAAGACATCAACAGATTACCATGATGACATGTGGATCACCAGGCAAGAATACCAATTGTGCAGGACAAGATCTCACCAAACAGGCTTCCTGAAAGCATCCATAGGACAACCTGGTACCATGCAGCTCAGTCAGGAAAAGATACTAAATGGACAAGCTGGGTCTTCAGTGTCCATGCTACATGAAGACATCCATGGGCCCTCCTGCTACAAAGCATCTCAACTGAGCAAAAGACTACTAAGGGAGAGGTGGAAATCTCACTCTCTGGATTGACTAAAGGCATCCACAGCATCCCATGATGCAATGTGGCTTAGGCAGGGAAAATATTCACAGTCTCACCTGATGCCATCCAATGCAGGCAGGGAAAGCAACCCATGGGGTTTTGTAGGTCCTTCCAAACCAGGCTGTCAGAAGTTATCTATACTGGATGTCATGAAATCAGACAGGAAAAGATACCCACAGGTCACCATGGGTCATGAGAAACCAGCCTTCCTGAAGGCATTCACAGTATAGTTTGACGCCATATGGTTCAGTTTGGGAACCATGCATAAGGGCCAGAGTAAGTTCTCATGTTACAGGCCCCATGAGGAATTTAAGGTGCCTATGATACAATGTGTTTCAGGCAGGCAATAGACACCCATGTGGCAGTGTGGGTCCTCATGGTCCTGGCTGTCTGAAGACATCTACAGACCTACCTGATGCTATGAAGCTCAGGCATGTGAAAGACCAAAATTACCAGTGTGGTTTCTCATGGTACATATTGCCTGAAAACTTCTAGGGCCTGTCAGATGCTATAGGGCTCAACATGCAAAATAAACCCATGGGGCAGCTTTGGCCCTCACCAACTGAGCTGTATGGGAATGTGTCGGCATACCTAATGTCGAGTATCTCAGGTAAAATAACACCAGAGGACAGCCTGAGTCCTCATAATTATGGCTGACTGAAGGCATCTACAAGCACACCTCATTCCATGGGGCACAGGAAGGCATATGTCAGTGTAGATCCTCATCGTATGGGCTTTCTGAAGGAATTCACAGGTTCACTGTTGCAATGCAGCTCAGGTAGGGAAAGACAGCAATGCGCATTGTGGGACCTCACAAACCAGTATGCCAAAAGCATCCACAGGATCGCCTGATGTCATGCAATTCATGTAAGGAAAGACAACCACATGACATTGTCTCAGTTTTGGACTATCTGAATGCATCCATGGGTCCAACTATTACGAGTCTACACAGATTCTTCGATGCTGTGAGTACCAGATGTACAAAAGATGATGTACTGTGGGTCCTCAAGGTCAGTGTGCATCAACTAAAGACATCCCCAGTTCTTCCTTAAGCCATGTGTGTCAAATGGGGAGAGACACCCATGGGTCATCATGGTTCCTCACAAACTAGGCTGCCTCAGTGCATCCACTTGACTTGATTGGTGCCACGTGTACCAATGGGGTGAAAGACACTCACAGGGCAGAGAAGGTCCTCAAACCAGGCTTTCTGAAGGTACCCACAGTATCCCTAATACCACATTGCTCTGTCAGGGCAGCAAACACACATGGAAGCCTACCTCCTTACTGTGCAGGCTTCCTAAGACATCTACAAGCTTGCATGATGCTATGAGTCACAGCTGAGTGAAAGACGGGCAAAGGGTAGTGTTGATACTTAAGCTTTGTGACGGCATCCACATCCTGATGTCATATATCGCTGGCAAATAGCAATACCATGGGACCGTGTAAGTCCTCAGAAATATGCCTTCTAGAAGGCATCCACAGATTGACTAGCTGTCATAGGACACAGGTTGTAAAATAGACTCACGGGGCAGATTGAATCCTCATGTTCTGGACATGTTGTCTAATATGTATTTGGTTGAATATTTTTACATTGGATTTCATCTTAGAAATGGGTAGAGTTTTTGAGACTTTTACCCTGAGAAAGAATCATTGAATACTAAAAGAATGTGATGATAGCTGTGCCTCCTCTTTCTGGATTCTGACTGGTTCTGAAAGGTCATGAGTTAAAGAGCAATGCATTTCTCCAATTTCAACTTAAGTCATGCAATGGCTATATCTCCTTTTTGCGTTTTGCTGCAGTGAGTGAGCATGCTATCATTTCCCCCTAAAGGTCAAATTCCATAAAGGTTACAACATATTGCAGAACCACAACTACAACTTAATCCCCTAAAGTAGAAAAAAAAAACCAAAACTTTTATCAAACCCAAACAGTGAAAACCTGTGGAAAATACTAACACGTTCAAGAAAAGAAGCTCTCAGCTGATATTGTTAATGGTAAGGTAAAGTTGCTCATTCTATGTATTCAATTATTTGGTTAAGTTTTTAAACTGAATCTTGAAAATATGCTGCAGACAAAAAAGAAGACAAAAAAGAAGATACTTTATGATTTCACATACATGAAATGTCCTAGAAAATAAAGTGGAACAGTTTTCTAGAAGTTGGGTAGATGACGATGCCATATACCTGCTAGAAACTGATAGTGATCCTAAGTGGAAAATAGTTTTAGTTCATTTTATACATGAAATATATATATATATGTGTGTGTGTGTGTGTGTGTGTGTGTGTGTGTGTGTGTAAATAAATACATGACATATTTAGTTCACTTAATACATGGCATTAAATTGTATACTTTAAATAATTATAATGTCAATGTATATTATATATTTTACTTTAGTTAAATTGCAAGAAAATAACAACACTTGGAAGTCACACACACTGCTGTCACCATGCCACAGTACACACATACATTTACATTCATCCCACCAGTTTTTGATTCAAGGAGAAAAAAACAAGTATTTTATGTCAGTAATTACAAAAGAAAGTCATGAGATACACTATGAAATGATTCTGCCTATGAAACAAATTTTAACAGCATTATAAAAGTGATGAAAACTAGCGAATATAGAGCAAAATATTCAAGTTAATAAAGTTTATAATAAATGGTGATATCAATCCTAAAAAATTAGATAAAAACACAACGTGTAAGAACAGACAAAAAAATCTAACTCCAGTTTAGACCATCAAGAAAAACAAAATAAACACAAATAAAAGCTAGGAATAAAGTAGAACAAATTTTGATTTTTTTCAAAGCTTAAAACGTAATACAGAAGTTTATTAGCTATCCAAAATTGCTCTATGGCAAGTTTTAAATATCTTAATTGTTTAATATTTGCATTTTTCCATCCACACACGCAATGTAAAATTCAGATTATTTACTTAATTTTAGCGATATTAAATTATTTTTACAAACTGAAATCTAGATATTATATTTTAAAAAGTAATTCAAATTGTGTTTTTTATAACAATATCATAATATATCTCCTTTAACTTGGGAAAGATAATAACAAATAATACTGAGTATAAAATAAAATAATTATAAAATGTCATGAGGGAAAATTGGCCAAACAGTAGCAGTAGGTCAATATTTCTTTTGATCAAATATAAGATATGGTGATTTATGGATATATCTATATTTTGCTTATGATGGAGACAAAATGATTTCATAGCATGTGAGTCATGTTGTACCCATACAAAAGGGGAAGATTATTTCTAATTATAAAACCTAGAATTTTAAGAGAAATGGCATACTTTAGGAATAGAAAGTTCAGAGAAACATGATATCCTGAGTAAAGAGGATTCAGATTTCGACATGAATTATTGCTTACTGATAGGAGAACAAAATCTTTCACCTATTAAATTATGTGCTTTACTAGTTGCCTGTCCTGATGTATAAAAGGCTTAAATTTACTGTTATTTGCATGTTGATCCTATATATGATTAACAATTGCCAAGGAAAAGACCTACCTCTCTATTATGTCATAAGTAAGTTTAGTTTCTGATATATTAAGACTGCTATTTGACATTTGAAAGAAATAGCTAATATCTCTTTCAATATGAATGAGGATAGAACTGAGGCTATTATTCAGATAATAGATTTCAAACACACATATTATGACTGGGTTAGGAGATTTGAAGTTATTTTTCAAGCAAGAATCACTATAAAGTTCAGGAATAATTATTTTAAAAGAGGTGATGATTTTACTACATGAAAGAAAAGTTAGTTTATTAAAACATAGAAGACTGTGTAAGAAAAGAATCAATTGAAAAAAATAAGAGATTTACAATAATAAAATAAAATAGTACGTGGCCACTAGCTTCAATTTTTAGATCAAATAATCTGCAAGAATGATTTTTCACAAAGGTGCTCCCTTAACTTCCAGCAATTATGAAATTTAGAGACATTATAGGCATCAGTTGACTAATCAAGTACTAACACTATCCTGAGTGAGATAACTCAGACCCAAAAAGATGAATATGGTTATGTACTCACTCATTTGTGGACTCTAGTCTTTAACCAAGGTCATTAAGCCTATAGTTCACAAGCCCAGAGAAGCCAAATAACAAGGTGAACCCAAAGAAAAACATTTATAGATCCTCCTGGAAATTGGAAGAAACAAGACTATGGGGCAAAAGTTGTGAGTATGGGGGTGGGGGCAGGGGTGGGTGGTGAGGTTGTTGAAAAGGGGAGAGGGAGAGAGGGAAGGGAGAAGTGAAGGACTGGCAACAGCTTGGCGGAGTGGGAGGGTGGAGATGGAGGAAGGGCTGATATAGGAGCAGGGAAAAAGATACCTCCATTAAGGGATCCATTTTAGGGTTGGCAAGAGACTTGGCTCTAGAGGGGATCCCAGGTGTCCACGGGGATGTTCCCAGCTAGGTCCTTGGACAGCAGAGGAGAGGCTACCTGAACAGTCCTTGCCCCCACTATCACGCTGATGATTATCTCGAATATCATAGAGACAGAGGCCCTCATCAGAGGAACGGACTGAGCTCCCAGGGTCCAGTTTAAAGGAAGGAGGGAGAAGACGATCAAAGAAGTCAGGACCACGAGGGGTTGGTCCACCAACTGAGGCAGTGTGCCTGTTCTAATGGGAGCTCACCAAATCCAGCTGGACCGGGTCTGAATGAGCATGTGATCAAACCAGACTCTCTGATTGTGGTTGACAATGGGGGCTGACTGAGAAGCCATTGATAAAGGCACTGGGACTTGTTTTTATGGCATGTTCTGGCTTTTGGGGACCCTAGTCTATATGGATGCACAGCTCCCTAGGCCTGGGTGTAGGGGGAAGGGCCTTGGACTTCCCACAGGACAGGGTTTCCTGCCCTCTCTCAAGCAGGGTGGGCGAGGGAGGAGGGGGTGTAGGGGAGCGGGAGGGGATTGTGAGAGGGAAGGAAGTGTAAATAATTGAATGAAAAAAGAAAAAAAGAAACAAAAAGAATATATATATATATATATATATATATATATATATATATATATATATTCTTTTCAGTTTCTGTAACACACCTATTATACAAAAATATATATATATGTTAAAATTAATGTTGGATTGGGGATATAGTTTAGTAATATAGAGCTTGAGTAGTTTGTATGTAATCCAGGGTTCCAGGGTTTAATGCATAACAATAAAGAGAAAAATGAAAGAAAATAAAGAATGGAAGATAGATAAAGCAGTTCTAAAGAGATCAAATCTCTTCTCAGTGAATAACTGGGTTTGTATGTGTATAAAACGTTAGCATTTTATGGATATTGAAAATAAACACCAACTGAGGTTTTTGATAGCTAAATGCATACAAAAATGAATATAAACTTTTTATATTGTTCATATAAATTTACAAAAAATACAACTGACTACTTCAGAACAATTCACTGTAATAAAAGCAAAACAAATACAAAATTAATTTACACTAACCAGTTGAAAAAGATTAATTAATAATATTTGCAGTTTTTGATAGTTCATATAAATATTGCTGATGGGAGTGTGAATTAAAATAACCTTAGTGAATATCACATTTGTATTTCTAAAGTATGTGTTTTTTAAATTTTGACAGTTTCTATTTAGGGTATTCACATAACATGATAAATAGCAATTGTGTATTTTTCCTATATGAGATCTCGTTAGCGATATGTCACATTATATTGACAACATACTTGAATGTTTAATTGGATGATAAGAAAATATGAACATACATTTCTAGTTGAAGGAAATATGGTTTTGATTATTTCTAAAGTAGTTTTACAATACATTTTTAATAAAGTAAAATGAAGTCTATTCTAACTCTTGCAAAAATATAGACATTTCTGACCAAGATCAAAGCACATTTAGAATAAATGCATCTAGACCCTAGATACCATCTATTGTCAGACTAGTTTGCTTTTACTTGGATCTATTTCTTTATAATCTTGTTTTTTTTTTAACAGCTAGTGCCAGGTTTAACTAGAAAAAGCAGTAACTGTTAATTGCGAGGACTCCTATTTCATTCCCCTGCCTAATTCTTAGAAGTGACATCATTTCTGAAAACATCAACAAACTGACAAATCTTCACCTTAAATTATGGAAATAGGCCATTTGGTTTAGTAGGAATATGGGATTAGATTGACCTATATCAAATACTTCAAATTAAAAAAAATAATGTTGGTTTTAATGAATTCCTCTAAATAATGTTCACCAGGTCACAAAATTACTGCCCAGGCCTTCATTGCATGAAAAAAAAATGCAAATAAAAAGTCTCAAGACCAATATTGATTCAGAAATAGAGAAATTTCCCTGAACAGTTCTTTTCTTTTGTAGGCTCTGCCATTATCAGAAACTAATGACTCCTCATGTAGTTTAGGAAAATGTACTAGAGAAGAGCAGACCTATTCTCACAGTACCTAAATTACATTCTAATTGCAAAATGATGTAGCTCTAGATTGTTTATATGAACAAATGAAAATCATTCTTCACTTAAAACTGAAAATGGCCTTTAGGGGAGAAAGGGATGATGCATCAAATACATCCAGAGTGTTTGTACTGGCATTTGGAATCAGATCTTATGAAATAGATAACTACATGTAAAAACAGCCAGTTATGTTTAGGCAAACCATTATTGGCATGGAAACATCGAACACCTTTTAATTCTTACCCATGCAGGGCGGTGGTGGTGCACGCCTTTAAT
>NC_022021.1:37302615-37308343 GCF_000317375.1 Microtus ochrogaster
AAAAATGTGGTTTGCTTTGTTTCAATATGGTTCATTTGTTCTCTGGTCACTATATTTAAGCAAATAAATGAAATAAACAGATGGAGGAAGGTCATTGATTAATTAAATAAAGAAACTGCTTGCCCTGATAGGTTAGAACATAGGTGGGTAGAGTAAACAGAACAGAATGCTGGGAGGAAGAGGAAGTGAGCTCAGAGACGCCATGCTCCTCTCTCCCGGCAAGCTCTGGCCCAGGATGGACGTAGGCTAGAATCTTCCCAGTAAGCGCAGCTCGGTGCTACACACTTTATTAGAAATGGGATAGTCCAGGTGCGAGAGTTAGCCGAGAAGAGGCTAGATATAATGGGCCAAGCAGTGTTTAAAAGAATACAGTTTCCGTGTAATTATTTCGGGTATAAAGCTAGCCAGGTGGCGGGAAGCAGCCTGCTGCTCCTATTATTACAATAAACCATGATTCTTAAACAATAATATTCAATGATTTTACTATGTCCCTAATTATATCATATTGGATATTTAGTTTACTTACAAAAATGTCTAGGAGACTTCTATATAAAAGTATAAAAATTCTAAAGTCTTCTAGACTTTTTGAAATATTTTTGAGGTTAGAGAATTAAAATTCAGTAGGTATGAAATTCAATTATATACATATATATATATATTCTTTTCAGTTTCTGTAACACACCTATTATACAAAAATATAACATAGCAATATGATAAGGCATGATTGTCCTTGGAATTTATCTTAGGTCAACTGAAGGAAGTCTGAGAATACTGACTCATAAGT
Source organism: Microtus ochrogaster (assembly GCF_000317375.1). Lineage (NCBI taxonomy): Eukaryota > Metazoa > Chordata > Mammalia > Rodentia > Cricetidae > Microtus > Microtus ochrogaster. The sequence goes on from NC_022021.1 coordinate 37,303,400, forward strand.
GAATCCCTATGTAAGTGCATTTTCTTGGGCGTATAACTTGCACTCTTAACAGACTGTGATATCTTGGGAATCTTAACAATTTTGCACCAGGGATTTTGCACTTTAGTTTACACTAATGTTAGCAAACATATGAAAATGTGAAAACAGCGTTGCATACAACTGAGATGGTGTCCCGGTTAGAGGAAATGAACTTTGCAAAGCACAAGGAAAAACTTCCTGGCATGTGCATTTTATAATAGAAAGAATGTTCAAGAAAAGAAAAGTAGAGTTGCAGGTAAACTTGCACAGCTACTGTATGTGACCCAGTTCCAAAGCAAACCTAAGACTCCTGAAGAGAAGACAGCATTGCATCTCAAACTTAAAATTTTTAAAGTAGGTGATTGCTTTCTTTGTGTTTATTTTAAAATATTATACCAATATGACTAAATTTGAGGTTGATTTTGACTATTGTAGTTTTAATTCCAGAACTTATAAAATGAAAACCTTAAAACCTTGGATGACTCTGTACACCCAGATTAAAGAAAAGCCACAAAGATTCATGAAAAATAATGAAAGGAGATTTAGTCTGGAGACAACAGAAAGAAAGGAAAAAGAGAATCTGCTAAAGCATTCCACAGAAGATAATGGTTTCCAATAAAGGAACCAAGGGAGCAATAAATTAAAGTTATGGTGTAGGGATAAGTAACTAACACCTTCTATCTTTTCTCCAGGGCCAGGATAAAGAAGAAAGACTGTTGCTAAAAAATAAAAGCACTAGCGATAATGAGAACAAAGTGACTGGAGATTGAAGAAACATAAAAGGAATGGAGCAATGATGGCATAATCAAGCCTTCTAGCTAAAGCTAAATGAAACACACATGACACTATCTGGGACTAGCTGTGATAATTATTTTATATGTGCCTTAGAAGCATATGGCATCCTGAAATGATGTGTCCACATATGTTGCTGTGTAATGAGCTTTCTTACTGTGCTTATGCAGATTAGTTATTCAAGTGCAGCATGGAGCATGGTACCACCTGTCATCCTTTTGAGTGTGACACAGACTGTAAAAGTTAGTTTACCAAGGAGTTACACAGACAAGGTAATTTGACCAACACAGAACTTTTTAAATTTGTGCAGGTAACCTATTAGAGTATGCATTACCAACTATCAAGTTGTAGTTGTGAAATGATTGGCAGAATTCAAAGAAAAAAACAATAGAGATATGCTTATGTGAGAGAGAGAAAGAGAGAGACAGACAGAGACAGAGACAGAGACAGAGTTAGGAACAGAGTGGAGAGACATAGAGTCCTAGAGGGAGACAGAGACACTCATACAAAGAGATTTAGAACAGTGAAACAAAAGAAATATGGCAAATGGACAAAGGTCATGACTCAGGTTTGAAGTTAATATTTTCCCAGTGACTCTGATGCTGGAAATTTAAATTTTCCTCTATCTCATCCTTAAAGAGGGAAATAAAAGCATGGTAGCATTTATGTGACTGTTGTGAAATCCTAAAACTTATGCAATGGCAAATGACTTATTTTTGTAAAAAAATGTATAACTTTTATTTTTATCTCCACATTTTCACCAGTATTTTTAAATGACATTCTAGAGAAGATTTAATTGGCTGTGTTCTATGAGCAAAGATAAAATCTTGTTGTCTAGATACTCAGTAAAACGTATTAAAGACAATCATACATTCAAATTAAGACAGAATGAAGGCATTTTATTGGCTAAAGACAAGCTTCTTTTTCAAAAATCGTGAACTTTTTTACTGATTTTTTCACCATGAAAATTATACATATGTGGTCATAGTTAAAAATTTGAATAAGTGGTAAACATGAATTCTTGTAATATCTAGAATATATTAGATAATCACACAGGCTCATTATTTTCTTAAAGATTTATCTATAATCTAAGCAGAGAGAGTGAATCACTTTACCCTTAATTTTGAGTGATTAGTGTATTTACACACAAGAGGAGAAATGTTAAGAGGTATTTTAAGAGTTGAATTATATTGCATAGTTCAAGACAATGGGTAGTTGACATTCTGTGTCTGCTTTAGAGTTTATTCTTGCCATGGGTACTACTTAAACCTGGTGGACTAGCTTCTTATTCACTAATCACGTTGAATATTTTAGTATTTTCATGATGATGCCTCTCAAGTATCGAAAGAGGTACTAACATCCTGTTATTTTATTGGTTTGAGGGTCAGTAACAATAATCCCAAGACTGACTGATGGGACAGTCCTATTGTATGACTAAAGCTTTGGTTGATGTATTAAGTCTGGAACTGGTGTATTTATCTGTAACTAATTGGAGTGTACCTCTTTTGAACAAAATCTCCAGCAACTCAGTCACCTGTGACTCCTTTACTGCTGCCAACACTACTGTTTGTTGGTCAAAATATGACTCATATCATGATCTTGCATTTCATATTAAACTATGAATTCAAAGCTTTATCTGTAAACAGAACAAAAATTAACTAAATACAATATTAAGAAGTAACACTAGAGATAAATATAGTGGTCCATCCCTGTAATGTTGTTCGGTAGGTGGCAGAAGTTGGAATTATAGCTTTGTCTGAGAGGAATCTCAAGACCCTGCTTCAGGAAGCTGGCCAACAACCAACCAACAAACAAACAAGCTCAAAATATTCCACTTGTATAACATCAGAATATACCGCAGAAGGTAACAACACAATTCATTTTTTTCTTCTTTTCTTTCACTTACTCTTTCAAAGTTGCATTGCATAAATGGTGTAATTTTACGTAAAACATACTAATAGGAGAAGCACGAAACTAGGTCCATGTTTTGACTTCACATAGTCAGGAGCTCCCATAGTCTTTTCCCACTATTTATAAAAATAGAGGCAAAATAATCACTGTCGGATTTTTTTTTTACAGTATGGTATACAGGTGTAAGATCATAGAATCTTCATTGGGTATTACAAATTTAGTGGCATTAATATTCTTATTATAAACACTATAAAGTTAATTTTCATATAAATTGGTTGAAAAGCACATTGGTGAGATAGTACTTTCTTGAAAAACACCTTTTGTTGTTTTAGTTTATTTAGAGAATTCAAATATCTAGTTAGTTACCAAGAAAGTGAGGTGTAAAACAACCATTCATGTGCCTCTGTGGTCCAACAGTATGTATAACATAGCATGGCACAAGAGGGATAGCTGCTCATGAAATAAGAGAATGAAGGGAAACATTATCAATAAAAGGAAGAGTGCTCAATTATTTTAAAACATTAATTAACTATTCCCAAAGAAATATGGTAATCAGAGATATGTAAACTGTTGATTGCACTTCAGTTAGCACTGAATGTGAAGCATATGGAGCAATTAAATCTTTATGGATCACTGAGAATGTAATGAAGGTGCTTTCCAAAGTCACTGTTGAGATTATTCCCGAAGTTAGAGGCACATAAAGGTCTTGTAAGTCATGCTAACTTCATAAATCCATGGAAATATGATTCCCTTAACCAATTATAATTTGTATATTTGTTTGCTGCCTTACTAATAAATTTTGCTTAGAAAATTAAAATATTTAGCTGCTATAGTTCTGCAGGAGAGTGATTATTTTTATGTAAAAATTATAACTTGAATTATGAAACATAACTACTTGAAAAATTTTAGAGACACAATGCATATATAAGCATATATATATTTGTATGTATATATATATGTATATATGTCAGTCCTGTATTCTGAAATTTTCTCTCTAAAATAACATCCAAATCCATCAATTATTGGTTGGAAATTAAGAACAATGGCAATATCCTAAATTGTTTTATGATATGTGGAAAACTACTTACCAATAGCTTGAAGGATGTTCTCTCTCCTCTATTATTGGCAGCCTAAGGCTTTTGGGATGAGTCTCTATTCTTTTGTATCGTAACTCCCTTTCTCTCCCCCTCCATCTCTCTCTCCTCTCTCTCTCTCTCTCTCTCTCTCTCTCTCTCTCTCTCTCTCTCTCTCTCTCCTTTCTCTGTTACATATATAATTGTAAGCTTTATTGTTATTCAAATAACTTTAGAGTTAGTTATCTTACCCCACTGTTTAGTTCCCCAAACTGCACTACCTTCTCTTCCCTCTACCACTTGAAACTCCAACCCCACATTACTTTTTTTTTTCCTGCACATGCTGTATCTTGCTCTTAATTGTCAATGAGAACATGATAAAAAAAAAAAGACTGATTACTAAAGACAGTATCTACATTGCGCAAAGAACATGGAGAAATCAAGCTGGTGTGCACCTGGAAGCTGTCTTTCTGCTTGATAGCTCTTTTAGTACTGGAAGGTGCTGTGGTGATTCTTTGGGAAGAAAAGTCAACAGTTTTCTTCAGGAATCAATGTTGTGACTTGAAATAATGACTGAAACTGCAAGATATGCCAAATGGAAGCAATAGTGACATGAATACTATCAGGAAAACCAGAAACTTCATTTTTTAATTAGATTTTTCATCTATCTCTTCTTTCATGAAGAAATGCATGTCTCTGTTCTGCAAATCTGGGCAATGCATGATTGGAGAACTCGTATGTCCCAGGAAAAAAACTACTAGTATTTTGCTAAACTAACAGTATAAAATTACCTTGTAAATCAGTAACTCGCTAACTGCATCTTAGTGAAGTTCTCAGGCATCATCAGAGAAATTTATTTGTGCAGCATTGGTAATTAATTTATAAGCTCACAGTTGGTCTAAATGAAGAGGATATATACATGACTGAATAGCACTCAAATGTCAATGTCTCATCTTTATTATACTCTTGTCCGAAGGTTAAGGGACCACTGCAGGAAAGAGACAGAAAGATTTTAATAATTGGATGATCAGAATTTGAGGAGGATTGGAGTTAGACAGCATCTTCTGCACAGGCAAGGACTGCTACCACATGAACTCACAGCAGTTTTAAGATCAACAGAAGATGAATACAAACATTTTGAATATAAAAA
>NC_022021.1:37309229-37337248 GCF_000317375.1 Microtus ochrogaster
AAAAAATATAGAAGAGGGTCATGGACCTCCAAATTTACTGAGATAGAATGGAATTCTGTTTTTTTCTGAGGGAAGGGTAGTCAATTTTCTTTAACTATGGCACATACGAGGCCAAGCACACTCTAGTGGATGCTCCCACACCCTGAGTTATACGGTTAGATCAAATTGGAGTCAAGGTTATAGTAAATGAATAAAAAATATCTTTAAAGGATACAAACTTTGATGAGTAGAGTGATGGAAATGGATCTTATAGGAGCTACATGGAAGAGCTGGGGATAAATATGCAAAATACTTTGTATGAAATTCTCAAAGAGTTAATAAAAATGTTTATTAAAATAAAATTTTAAATAAAATTATGATCATATACAAACAGAAGATATCATTAGGAAAAATATGAACAAGATCAGTGAGATTTAAGACATAGTTGATGCATTTACGAGGTCTCAATACGCAAGTTTGGAAAAACATGCTTTTATGGTTATTTTCTCTCTTTTATTGGTTTGATTTTTAGTTTTTGCTAGTATTGTTATAATGCATATTTTGAATCTCAACACCACAGCTTATGGCACTATAAATATAAGCAGCTATATTAAGTTATTTTTAGGTAAATGTTCCTTTACCTAAATTTTAGTATCCCATTAAGCAGGATATATTATATTGAATTTGTAATATTACTGTTATGTGCAACAGAAATAAAAATGAATACTATTTCCTTTTGAGTTGTATTATAATGAAATTTCAATGATAAATTTAATTAATACAATGTAACCAACATCATTTATAAAAAGAATTTAAGTTGTATAAAGATGAACTTTTAAAGAAATAAATTTTTAACTATACAAGAGTTCATTAAGTTCTTAGACAACTAGTTGAACCTAATTTATTAATACCCTTTAGAATATCATGAATAAGGGTTCACTAATTTTATTAATGAATTTAACATTTATAATACTGGTCTACACATAAATAATTTTCACTGACATGGTTACATATTTTTTACTTCAAATTCTAATGCTTAAAAAATGCAAAATTCTGAATGAAGCTAAAAATGTAGTTATTTTTAAAATATTCATAAATCAGGATATAACTAAAATTCATGAGTAATATTACACATGGTTCAAACTTGTGTGTTAAATATATGACAAAATGATGAATAGTCTTATCAGTTTACTTGAATGTATGGGAAAATATCGAATAAATTACAGATATTGTAAATTATTAAAATTGAAACACCATAGCACATGTGCAAATTTGTGTTAAATAAGGCATGGCTAATATGCAACTATTTAAGTATTTCCAGCACACTGTACTGATAACCACACTTGGCTGTATTTTGGGTACTCCACTAATTAATGTTTTATGAAGTATTAATCATTTAGAGACTTTCGTATTTTTAGAAATTTAACAAGATATTCTTAAAAAGCTGAGAAAAGAAATGGAATGTTTCAGGTAATATTTTTTAGGTCAATAGTCTCCTAATGTTTTGGAGATCTTGGCCTATTTTAAACACGTACGTTGGAACTATATATTATAAATGACTTCTCTAATAACTACCCAAATGTACTTAGACACTGAGACTACTAGTCCAGATTACTTCACAAACTGGTGTATTTGGTTTGATTGATGTAACTCAGAGAAGGAAAGTTCTGTTGCTAATAATCTGTTGTTTATATTTCGATGATATTGCTAAGTCGTCCTGAAAAATCTTGATTGCTTGACTTTCAAATTGATAAACTATAATAACACATACACAGAAACATTTTGAAATAATCTATTGACCTTGATGGTTGCTTATATTTTAATTATAGAACAATTAAAAAAAAACTAAAGGTGACCAAACATATCATGAAATCTTCCTATTGCATAGGCTTTTTCTTTCCTTTTCAAAATATTTAAAACAGTCTCATTTTAGACACCAGTTTCCTCTCCCTCCAGTCTTCCCACTCCTCCCACCTTCTCCCCATCCCACCCCCATCCACCCCTCCTAGAGGGTGAGGCCTCTCATGGGGAGTCAACAATATCTATCACATCACTTGAGACAGGACCAAGGCCCTCCTCGCCTGTATCTAGGCTGAGCAAGGTATCCCTCCACAGGGAATGGGCTACAAAGACCCACTTCACATACTAGGGATAAATACTTATTCCACCGCTGGGGCTCCATAAACTGCCTAAGACACACAACTGTCACCCATATTCAGAAGGCTTAGTTCCGTCTTATGCAGGTTCCCCAGCTGTCGGTCCTGAGTCAGTGAGCTCCCACTTGCTCTGGTCAATTGTTAGGTTAAAACTCTTAACTATCTATGCGGCATTTCACAGGCTGACATGGTAACAGTTTTAGTTGTCTGCTTGAAAAACAGTAACACCCGGGAAAAGGATCTCAATGAGAAATTGTATAGATTATGTTGTCTTTTGACATAGCTGTGAAAAATCACCTTGATTACAGGAATCGACCTGAGTGATCCAGCCTGAAAGTGGAAGGCACAATTTCCTGATTTGGGATCCTTGTTGGTACAATAGTCAGAAATGTAGATGAGTACGAAATTAGGCATTCGTTTCATCCTGGTTTTGTCAAGAAAATTCAAGCTCCTACCCTCGTGACGAGAGAATATAATCTCAGATAGTGATCCTAAATAAATCCTTCCTCCCCTAAGTTTATATTTTAGTCACATTTACTTTATTGCAGAGACATAAATGAACCCAAGACACATAATCAATACAAAACCGTGTTATCAGATTTCTTAGTGAAAACAACACCTGAGTCAGAAACTTGCTGTGTCTTTAAGCTTTTCTTACAACTTAGGACACTCAAATTTCTTCCGGGGGTTTGTCTTTCTAATATAAAACCCAAAAGACATTTTGACATTCTTTTGTATTCAGCTCCCCCCCCCCTTTTTTTTCTGATCCGTCTTTGGAGTATCCACATTCATTTTAGGAACAGGAAAAATAGTATTTAAATATTGCTTCTCAATTTTCCAGTCATTTGTATTCCCACTGTTTTAATTATTTTTTCAATACCCAAAGGGAATATCAATTTAAGGCCAAAAGACTATTTTTTTTCTTACAGTTCATCAATTAGTCCATCAAGACAGAAAAGATGTGTGAAAAAGCAAGGAAGGTTGCCCTGTATCTGCATCCTGGAAGCAGAAAGCGGGTAGAACATGCATGGAACCACGATACAAAACTTCAAAACATTTCCGCCATCACATGCTCTCTCCGCCAAGTCTAAGAATAATAACTGCCCCAGATTCTTAGCAAAGATCACCACCAGCTGGAGTACAAACGTAAAAACACACAAGGCAATCCACAGCTAATGGAGAAAAACACAACACAACACAACAAAAGGTCTGGGACACATTGAAAGCAGTCCTGCAAGAGAAACCCACAGCTCCAAGAGCCTACATTAAAAGTTTAGAAGCCCAGGCTTCACGACTCTCTCCCACATGCAGAGGTCCTAGCTCAGTCCCATGGAGGCTCCACAGCTCTCGGTCCAGTGATCATGAATTACCACAAGCTTGGTTCAGTTGTCTCTGGAGATTTCTCCATCATGATCTTGATCTCCCTTGCTCATGTATTTTCTCCTCCCTCTCTTCCGTTGGATTGCCGATCTCAGCCTGGTACTTGATTGTGGATCTGTGCATGTGGTTCCTGCCCTAAGTTAGTATGCCAGATTTTGTTGACTCCCAATGGGAGGAGGAAATGGGGGCTAGGCTGGTGGGGGAGATGAGAAGGTTTGGGAGGAGGGGTGAAAGGAAGGTTTGTGGTTTGAATGTAAAATAAAGAAAAAAAGTTTGAAAGACAACAAATAAATGGCTTACTGACTCGACTCAATAATTTGGAAAAATAAGAACAAAGCAAACCTAAATCCAGTAGATGACAATAAATCATAAATGGTAAAACATAATGAAAAGTACAAAGTATCAGTGAATCTAAAAACTCATTCTTTAAAAAAGTTGACAAGAACAAAAGACAATTGGACCTACTTACCTAAAGTTTTAAAAAAGAGAGGCCTCAATAAGCAGATTCAGAAATGAGTAAAAAGACCTTACAACAAATATCAAAGAAATTAAGATTACTATAACGAATATTGTAGAAACTTGATACTCCAAGGAGTTGGAAAATTTAAAAGAAACAGATGAATTCTAGATTTATGCAAACTTGCAAGAAAAGACCAAAACCTAACAACCTTTGGAAAATGGGAAGATTGAAACATTAATAAACAAACAAACATACAAAAAACAAAAAGAAAATACTTGTATCTAAAAATCAACTCCAGTTGAAATGGATTACAGACAGAATTCTGCTATACTTTAAAATACCTCCAACTGAGTTCTTAAATAATTTTCAAAAATTAGAGAACGAAGGCTAAGTCTGAAATATGTTCTACATTGCTAGTGTCAATTTAAAACAGAAAATACGTGTTCACATACACATATTATATAAATAAATTCAAGCAAATAGAATGAAAATGGTAACAGCTTCACACCGATATTCCACATGAACATAGCTGCAAAAAAAAAAACTCAATTAAATACTGTTGTAAATATCTGAAGCTAGAACAGTTCATATTGAATGATGTAATCCTGACAAAAAAAGACAAACACATGTTCTCTTTAATCTGAGTTTTCATAGCTCTCAGTCTTCAGATGTGAGTACATATGCTCTAGAAAACAGAAAGTTGAAAAGTAAAAATGAACCATCTCTGGATTGTGGGTTCATGGGAGAAACAAATGTTAATAGAAGGATACAAGTGATCTGATAAAATGAGATAAAGAAGTCTTTTAATAGGGTATTGTAGAATGATAAATATAGAAGAAGAGAACAGGGGAAACAACATTACAATAGTCTAAAATTATGCTTTTATAATACTGTAAGATTATGCATAAAAATAAAGTTTAAATGAAAAATTTTCACCTAGGTTAGTGATATTTCCTCAAGAATAAAAGACAATCTAACAAAAACTGCAACACTAGGCATAAGAAATCCCCTTTTGAGTTGTTAGGGTTGTTCAAGAGACTCCCAAAAACATTATAGGCTGTTACTCTTGTCCTTGGCAGCCCCTAGAGGTGGAAGGTAATTTTTCCTATTGCTGAAGAAGCCATGCACATCCAACACAGGACCAGATGATTTGATCTGAAACTGATCTGGGAGCTTTCTCCCTGAAAACTAGTTATCCTGGTACTAGAAGGTGCCAGGAGGTATTCCAGACGATGGAAGCACCGACTGTCCTATTAAGCTATGACACCCAAGAATGATACCAAATACCAGCATGACACAATACTCCTTTAGTGGCATGCTTAACTTAGCAGTAACCGGTAGCTCTCTAATGGAGCCATAGGCCTGAATAGCAAGAGGGAAATAAAGCCTGATACTGGAAATATCCCAACATTCCAGGACTAGGGAAATAATGGACTGTGGAGCAGAACCTATATCCACCACTTGAATAAACAGGCATAATACCTAACTACAGTTTATATATTTGTTCATATACCCACATATAAGTGTAGTCCTCATTCCTCATGAGGGAAGATTTTATTTTGGAGCAAGAGAAAAAGATCATTAGAGAAAATTACAACCAATCAATATTCAGAGTTGTAGAGCTCCATAGGATAGTTCTACAGATGAAGAAAGTTGATAAATTCGACTGTGAATCCATCAGGATGTAAAATTTTCTTCTGGGGCAGAGTTTAATTATTAGTTCATTGATTGTTTTTGGTTTTTTTTTGTGTGTGTGTGTGTGTGCATATATTTTAAAATCAATATTTCATTCTTTTTTGCCCTAGGGACTATCATTTCTATGGGGAATGATATCATTGTATTATTGAAAACATACAAAAAATGGAACTACTATATAACCCAGTGATTTTTCTGCTACCTAAAAACCCATGATAAGGATGCCTAAAAACTACAAAAAATATTTTTACTTTGATATTCATGCAACATTATTCAAATAGTAGGATGAAAGTTTACACATCTAGGCAAAAAAGACAGATCTACTTTAATAGAAGATCAACACATGATTGAGAATTCATAGATGTGATATAGAGAAATACCCCATGTTAGGAATAGTCCTAAAAATGAGCCTCTCTGCTGATAAAAATAATTCCAATCAGACCAAATCAATCCAAATTAAAAAATATCCAGATTTAATTGGCTGTTTGTGCTCTCGGAGGGCACGAAGGCAGAAAGGAAAGACAACGCGACCACCAAAGAGAAAGAGGGAAGACTGTGTGTTTATTTTTCTGGGGAGCAGTTTAAATAGCCGGTGGGAGTGGTTTTGACCTTTCCTGGGAAGGGGTCAAGGCTTGGCGGCACAGGGGAGGGAGATTACAAAGATGAATGCTGGGGGTGCTGGGATTACATTCCAGACTCTGTGTAAAGGGTGAAAGGAAGCTGAGGTGATTCTTATGACCAACATTTTAGGATCTCTTTGAACAAATGGGCATCAACTTAAGTCTGGCTACTTCCTGCAGGCATGGGGCAACATGGGGGAAAGGAAAGCTGGGTGTTGGTGGGTTTACACTCGGAGAGGTATGCCTGGAGAGGCATCCTGTTAGCTGTCATCTCAGATACGGCGGGCATCTGTTCCTTAAGGGAGACAAGAAGGCAGGTGAATAGGAGAAAAAATATTGCTGTTACCTGTCTTGTTTGTATCACCAAAAATGAGGGTGCCCGGATGAGGAGTGGAATGAGTATGGACTAATACGAAGGCATATTTAGAGTCAGTATAGCCATGAGCCCATTGACTCTTGGCTATTTGGAGTGCCCTAGTCACGACAATTAATTTGACCTTTTGTTAAGAGGTTCCCATTGGCTAGCAGGTTGCTTCAACTGTGTTAGTGGAAGTGACCACTGCTTAGGCTGCCTGGCAGTTTCCTGATTTATCTATAAGGGACCTTCCGTCAACAAACAGGGTGAGTTTGGAATCTGCAAGTAGCTGGTCTAGAAGACACAATGAAGTGAGGTTAAAGCCTCTACAGCCTCTGGACAAGAGTGAGAGAAAGTACCAGAGGGGCGGAGCAGGAAGAAGAGTTGTGGGGTTTAGGGCAGGATGGGAAGCCAAAGTAATTTGGGGTTTTCTAGAAACAGTAAGTGAAATACCTGGAATTGTGAAGGTCCGAGAAGAGGCGGCGGGGTGTCTCAGAAGATCTGAGAGGCAGTGTGTAGAATATACCATGATTGGCCTGGACAAGGTGATCTTGAGAACCTCCCAGTTGAGTTCAGATGCTGCTGCAAGGGCTCTCAGGCATGGTTACCATTCACAGTTAATGAGGTCCAGCTGCTTGGATAAAAAAGCAACAGCCTAATTCGAAGGCTTAATCTGTTTGGTTAGAACTCCCATGGCCACTCCTGACCTCTCATTTGTATAGAGACAGTGAGGCTTCATGGGGTTTGGAAAAGTAAAAGAAGGGGCTATTAGAAGGACATCTTGCTGTAGAAAGAAGTGGTAGCCGAGGATGGCCTGGTGGGTGAGAAGCCCTGTAGGGGTCTCTCTGGCTGCCTGGTATAGAGGCTTGGCTATAATGGCAAAGTTAGGAATCCAATGGTGAGGCTGGACCTCCGTGGCATGGCATAGAGGAGGAGCCCAAATGGGGGCACTGTGATTTCCAGTGTTCAGGTTTCTGGCAGATAGGGCATGGCCTTGTAGACCAAGGCCCAGAGCAATATCTTGCCAAATGGCCATTTAGACCACATTTGAAGAAGCCTGCATGTGAGGTTGACTTAGGCTGAGTTCCAGTGGGAAGGAGCCTCATGGTTGACTTCCCTTGACGCCATTCTTGGGATCCCAGTAACCTCAGGGCAGCTGCTAGGGCTTGGGCTCTGAGCATTGCCACCAGTTGTGGCCTCATATGTTGGGAAAACTCAGCTGCTTCTTCTCCAGCATTAAACACGTTAAAGGCCATTTTCACCAATTCCTGTATGGGGGTGGGGACCTTCCTCAGCCTTTTTAAAACTTTCTTCCAATTTCTGGTGTTGACTGAGAAATAAAATGGGTAGTCAGGACCGTGGCTCCCACTGGGAAGGCTGGGTACAATCTAGTATATTAGATTATAGTCTCCTGTAATAAGTTTTTTTTTTTTAAAAAAAAAAAAAGCTGGGTTTTCATCAGCTAGCTGTGCGATCTCTCAAAGTTTGTCAAAATTAACAACTTTCTCTGAGACCCTCTCCATACCCTAAAGGAGGCATTGAACCATGATGTCCTGCCTCTGTCATCCATTCTGGCAAGGTTGATGATCCCAGTATGGTTCTGTGCCTGGCACAGTCACTCCCCCTGTACTGTCTACTTGGTGAGTCTGGACTGTGTACAGTCTAGCTGCTGCCTGAATTCTACTTCGCTCTTCAGGAGTGAACGTAGAAGCTTAGAAGACATAGAAGTCATACCAGGTTAGATTGTAGGCCTGGGACAGATAGTGAAGCTCCTTAATATAAACAGAAGGATTAGCAGAGCTTTCTATCCTGGAGAGATCTGGAAGGGAGAAGGGAACAAGGCGTTTACTTATGCCCTTGGCTCACGCTATCCCCTGAGGAGGGCAGAGAAGGGAAGGGTTAACACCAGATATGATATGGGAGGAGACAGGGGAGGATTGGGAGGAGTCAGTCTATTGTGTAGAGAGGGTCCAAAAAGTAGATTGAGGTGTGGAGGCTTAGGGAGATGCAAAAAGAGGGAGGGAAGGGGAGGAGGGTGGGTAGAGAGGAAGTTGACCTTGAACTTCCAGTTTGTTTGGGAAAGGAGTGGGTAAGGATGGGTAATGGAAGGGCTGTGGAAATTGTTGTTCCACAGGGAGGGTTTGGGTAGTAAGGGTTAGAGGGAGTGAAGGAGGGGCCAGTGTGGCTGCATGATCATCGCCGAAATTTCAGGGTCCCAATTTCCATATGGTCAGAAATCTGGAGGTGCTATGACCCTGGTGAATAGAACTGATTGCAAAGACACTGGCTACTGAGAGATGGGTGAGAACAGAGTGCCCAGAAACCATGGACATTTATCCCCATGGTGGCAAAAGTTTTCAATGTCCCAGAAGATGGAAAACTCAAGAATTCTCTCTGATGGCCATCACATCCCATTGTCAAGGTCATATTGAGGGCAAATCTTAGTGCATATAGAAATTAGCAACTCGGGACCAATTGTGTCTGACAGTCCCAATTTATAAAGATTTTTTTTTTTTTTAGGAGGCAGTCCAGGGGTGATAATGGATCTGGCTTTGAATGGCAAGAACCCATTTGTAAGCCTATGCCCAATTGTGGGGCTCAAGTCTGTAGCAGTGTGTTCTCCTGGACAACTCTTGAGCCAAATCGGGACAGTGAAAATTGCATGGTACACATCCCTGACCATGCAATTTTCACTTCATCTAAGCCTGGTTTAGCATCTTGGATTGAACTTTCATGGCATGATCATGACTTCAAAGAAAAGCCCAAAAATCGACAAAAGTAAACAAATGGGTCCCCTACCCCTATTAACATATGCAAAAAAAAAAACTCACCAAGATGAAGCTAATCTAGCCTGAAAGCCAATTTTAGATCAGTGGAGAGCACAGTGCAAAACCAGGCCCCTAACAGGACCTCCAAAATGTTAGGAATATTCCTAAAAACCGGCCTCTCCACCGACGTAAATAATTCCAATCAGCCCAAATCAAACCAAATTAAAAGATATCCAGGTTTAACTAGACATCTGTGCTCTCAGGTGGCCAAAGGGGAAAATGAAAAGCCAACACCACCACCAAAGAGAAAGAGGAAAGAACCAGCTGTTTATTTTGGGGGGAGAAGTTTAAATAGCCTGCTGGAGTGGTCTTGACTTTTCCTCGGGAGGGGTCAAGGTCTTGGCTCAGGGGAGGGGTTTTCCAAAGATGGATGCTGTGGGTTGGGATTATACGCAATTTATGTAATAATTGGATATTATTCAACTTCTTAAGAGAAAACCATATAATATAATATATGAAAATATCAATGAAACCCAAGTATCTTTTAATAATTGGCCAGGCACAGAAAAGAAAAATTTACTAAATAAACACACTTATGTGTTAATCTTTTTTAAAAAAGTAAATAATGCACATAACAACTAAGTATAGTAAGGGTCACCAGTGGAAAAAGAAGGGAGTAGGGAAGAGTAGTTTAAAAGGAAGAAACTTTGTTCATAAGACTGGTGAACATAACGAGACATCACGCTAGAGACAAAATTTAGGTTCTCACCTCAATACAAAACAACATGCCACACGGACTATGGGTTCTGCTGGACAGGTTAATTTGCTTATATGTACTAATCAATTAACAATAATATACACAAGAGAACAATATATTTTAATTATTAGCTGTTTATAATTTCCATCAAATACTAAATTTAATGAAGCCAAGAAAGAAAGAATAATGGCTAAATATCCATTTGACTTTATTAAATAGATATTGGTTATTAAATTCTGGAAGTTTAAAAATGCAAATTGACTGGTTGGGGCTGAACTTAAGAAAAATCCATGTCTTCCCAGTTTTCTGTGGACTTTGCATTACTTCTTTGATACAGTTTGAAGAATATGTGTCTTTCTTGAAAATACAAGCTGCCCTGTAAAAAAACTATAACTCAACCATTTGTATTATGTGTATATATATATATATATATATGCACTCACATATCAAAACTCTTTCATTGGCTATCTCTTTGCTTTTGCTGGAAAATAGAGTGTTGCCGGATTTACACAATATATCAATATTTTCCAATAAGCAAATCTAGAGTATCAACGAACATTAAACACAAGGTGCAAAAATATTTTCTGATGGAAAAATCATCTCACTATTTTAAAATTTATTCATCCAACTTGAAAGGTTTAGCCATTTGATAATTTTTTAATACATCTTATATATGATAATGATTCTCTTACTGATGAGTTCATATCTAATCATTTCTAGCCTATCTTTGGATTCTTTTTCAAAGTGAAATATTAACCTGTCTAATTTAAATGGGCTGTGACCACTGTTTTCAAGGATCATGATACCACATACTAAGATATTTAATAAAAATATTCCTGAGGATAATTTGTATATGTACATATTTCTGTGACAATGTTTAAATATTAGTGATACTTACAATAAATTATGATTTCTAGTTTTTCCAACTTAATATAAGAAACACTCAATGTGTTCAATGCCTATTAGTAATTTATAGAGATGGGTTCTTAGGGCACTGAGTTTTCTAGTTTGACTTATCACCACAGGCATCCTTCTCATATACAATAAAACTCCATTTCAAGCCATCAAAACTAAAATTAAAATATTAAAATAAATTATCATACTATCTTAAATTGTTCTCTGCATATACAAAATTCATATTTGAATACATCACAGCTTTTTAAGAATTTAAAGATCATAATTTAGAAATATTGCTGCATTGCAAAAGCTGATCACATTCAGCACCTTTAGTGAATGCTGATCTTTTCAATGGTGTAGTCTCACGGGAGGTAAGGAGTACAGGCTAATCAGGGAAAAGTTGGCTGAAAGTGGAGTTGCTTCTAATTATCTGACATAACAAAAAACGGTAACATTTTCTGCCTCGATTGTCTCTTTTTCTTTTCCAACATTTCTTCCTTCACAGAATGCTTCCTCATTGAGTTTGTGCTCAGAACTTGTTTCATATTCTAAAAACCAGCCACTGTGTTAGCATCTAGATATTGGAGAACTGTGAGTCCTCGTTTATCATGTAACACTATGCATGCCATGTTAAACAGGAGGACATTCTAGCTCAGGAAAGAAACTCATTTTCTGATCAATATACCATAATACCTTTATCAGCTCAATTTTTAGGATTTTGCATTAATTCAGTCTTCCATTCATGTTCTGAATCTGATTCACTTGATCTTTTCAACACATCTGCAGCCACATTCTCTAGTGTATACTGTCATCCCAAGATCATCCCAAGATCAAGATATGAGACTATGGTCTTGTACCCTGTCACTTATATTGTATTGTTTTAATAAAATGCTGATTGGCCAGTAGCCAGGAAGGAAGTAGAGATGGGGCAATGAGAACAGGAGAATTCTGGGAAGAGAAAAGGCTGAGTCTGCAGTTGTAACCCAGATGCAGAGGAAGCAAGATGAGAATGCCTCACTGATTAAAGGTACCAAGCCACATGGCTAACACAGACAAGAGTTATGGGTTGATGTGAGATATAAGAGTTAATAACAAGTCTGAGCTGATAGTTCAAACAGTTTATGATTAATGTAGACATCAGTGTGTTTATTTGGGACAGAATGGCTTCAGGAACGGCTTGGCAGGATAAAAACCTTTGTCAACAACCGTCATTATTGTAATCAATGTATTCCAAAATATTTTTGTAATATTTAAATGTATTTGTATGCATTATTTGTTGAATTGCCTCAATAAAATATATAATGATAGATTATTACTGTAAGATTTTGAAATTATACTTCTGAAATATATCAAAAAGATGTCTCAAAATTAAATATTTATTAAAAATTACCTTAACTAATATACTCATAAAATTATAAGCTAGAAAATGAGAATTACTATGAGAATCCTGACACTGACATACACCTTATTTAAATCTATATTATTGGGTTTTTTTGGTCCTCAAGCATGCTGCAGTTTTAAAATCATATCTTATAAACACTGATGTTTTTCTATACTGTAAGTGTAGGTAGTAGACTAAAAATATTTAGTAAGCAATGTTTAGTGATGCTGTTGTGCATACTTTGTATTTACATTTTAGAATACATGTGGCTAATATTTAGTATACTTAGAATATAAGAATGTTCAGGACAGTAAATAAGCATTAACACTAATTTAAGCCAAAACAAAAATTTATTCAACTCTAAAAAAAGTCTGGTTTCCCTGTGAAGACTGAGACCAGACATTGACAGGATTTTATTATGTGAAACCCCTAAATTATATTGCATATTAATATACAATATAGCAATTTTAGAATATTAAAAATTTGCTTTTTAGACTTGCAACCATATTGACTACTGATTTCATCTACATCTGGGTCATTTGATACAGTATCTCTATTAGCACTAATTTTCTTTACAATTATATATTATGAGGATGGTTATTCTTCAGACTTTATGGACAAATGTATGTAGCATGAAAATTCTATTAGGTGCCCTTTAACATCTCTTAGACTTCAGAGAATTAAAGGGTATTGAGGTTTTGCTTGGCATTAATGGTATCCTGTGGATACTTTATCTGGTATTCTTTAATAATCACCACAAGTTTCTTTGTACCAGCAAAAACACTGTTGCATGCATTCATATTTTTATTGAAGTAGCACCTAATAATTTCTGGATTTTGTTTAATGAATTCTTTTCACTTGAACAATTACAGTCTGTACTGGGATTACTAGTGGGCATTCTAATTATCTTTTCAGTGGTGCTGCTTTCAAGGAGACATAGACACATTAAAAGCAAAAAGTTAGAACAAACTCATTTAGATGAGCACATATCATTGGGCCTCAAAATACTTAAGCTTCCAAATCAGTCTATTGGTAGATCAGTAAAACAGACAACATGGTAAAGAAAGAGATGGAAATTAAAGCAAGGAATGTACCAATGTGATGGGGAATCTTTGTCAGCCAGTGAGCTTTAAGTCATAAGAGTGACTTCAATTAATCTCAGAGGTCCTAGAGGATGGGCTACAGCTTCTCT
This sequence comes from Microtus ochrogaster, assembly GCF_000317375.1. Taxonomy (NCBI): domain Eukaryota; kingdom Metazoa; phylum Chordata; class Mammalia; order Rodentia; family Cricetidae; genus Microtus; species Microtus ochrogaster. The sequence goes on from NC_022021.1 coordinate 37,322,870, forward strand.
GAAAATGTTATTGGAGAGAAGAGGCAAAAATTTTAAAACAAAGAAAATTATATATTTGTTATTTCTCTTTACAATATTTGTACACCTATGCAAAGTTATTTTTCAGATTGTATGCATGCATGTTTATACCTCTGTTTAAGAAAAATTTTATATTGGTACAATTTTAGGATATTTTTATCATATTGTAATATATATCCCAACCTTTGATCAAGATACTTATACATTGTTTACATTTTCAGGTCATTGTCTTCCTTAACAGCACAGTTGAGTAAAGATTATTTAATATTCTGATATGAAGCCTTAGTCTTTAATTTATATAGGTCTTAAGTATTATACGTAAATAGTTATTCATGTTTGTTGTACATACAGTCAGATTAACTAGGTTCTTTGGATATATAGAGATTGTATTCTGCATATATAGGTAATCTAAAACCACTTCAAGGTTCTGTAAAAGGATCTAAAAAACTTAGGATTCTGTTGACATGAAACACAATTGCTCCAGACAGCATGGATCTATTCCCGAGAGAATATTGAACATCAAAGACATTCCACTTATACCTTGTTTTCTTCTTGGCACAACTTGGCACAACATGGGCAAGGAACTGCCCATGCATAAACCACTGACAAAATGCACAATGTCTGAATAGGACAAACAGACACAAGGAAAACGACTGCCAAACCTTGCCAAGTCAGTGTAAGATTGTTCTGAAAATTTTCCTGCCTCTGGAAATGGTCTCTCAGTTATGCTAGGCTATAGCCAATGTTGGTTGCTTCAACATTGCAAATGTGTTTTTGGGTGATTGCTCAGATAGCCAGTTGTCTCTGTCATATAGTGAACATTTTGGAAGCTGTTTGGTTGCACTTCCTGCCTACTCAAGAAATATTATCTCTCTTCTCAGGCTTTCAATAAGGTTGAAGATTAGATAGAGGATAGTCACATTTACCTTCCTCTTATGATTTAGCCAAGCCATTTCCAATGCAAGACTTAAACTCTTTAGAATAGAATGTTTATTAAAACATTTAGCATGTTTTCCTGCCTAATATTGTTTATAATAATCCTAATATTATACTTGATATCTCTTCCTAGTGTATATAATTTTTTATTGGGTTTGGAACTCTCTTATTTAAACAAAAACGGAAGGTGAAGTGGAATCTCCATCAGCTTTCAGCCAATGATCTTTAAGAGGTTGTACCAGGTTAGGATGTGACCTTTTGGGTACCCAGAGAAAATGGCCTGCCTACTCAGGGCTCTCTCGCTCTGTGGTTCCCATGCTACACAGCTAAAATTGGACTTCTTATTCTTGTTTTGTAAGTTTGCCCCTTATAATAAAAATATGTAACTAAAATATCTTGGAGTTAGCCTGGGATTCTTTTATCTGCATCTTTCAACATAATGTAATAGAGAAAACAAACAAACCCTACACCAGAGTGATCATCAGTTGAGGGTGAAAGCTGCCACCTGTGATTTTTCTTAGTTTAGGATTGGCAAAGAACCTCAATCAATAAGGATAATATAAAGGGAAATGTATGAAAACAAGGAATATCTCCCATAATTGATCTATTGATCAATAGCTCTTTTCTTACTCCCATCTTCTCTTTATCTGAAATTCTAAGCGCGAAGGATTTTGAATTTATATTAATTTTACTTTCATCTTTGCTCACATCTTAAACAATTGAACATTGCTTACATCTTCAGTTTCCAGTAATCTCAAGTCTTATGTGCATTTTGTTTTTAAAATATGTTAATGATAGCATATTTTATACCTTTGAATTCTTTTCTACATAGCAAAGATTCCTTGATAATAAGGTTCACACATTTCTGCTTACTTGTATTATCCTCTTTGTTCCTCTTTTGTTTTCAAAATCAAGCTCCCTTTCACAGAGTCCAATACTACCCACTGTGTTTGCCCTCAAGCATTTCTTTCCACTTTGTTTCCCTGGGACTTCACTTTCTCTTTTCCAGTTGCTCTCAATATTTGCAATTATTCCCATGGAGACCGGCTACCTCAATGTCTGTTTTCAAAAGACGCTTCCCAGATGCTCACATGTGAATGCCCATGGATGCACATAAACATCACACCTGCACCTTTTGAGGTTACCTTCATGCAAAACACCAGTATAATTCAGAACAATGTCCTGGCTAGTATTGGAACTTTCTGTTAACATTTAAAATATAATTACATTTAAATCTTTCAGGAGGCTGCATTTCTTTGCCAGTTATTGCAATTTAAATGGTCCATCCTGCTGCTGTGCTGACATTCTGTCATACTGTTTATATTTTTAGGAAACCTGTGAGAACTAATTTTCAGTGGGATTGTTTCCTGTGGAAGCAAACACATCTCTTCTGGGGATTGCCTGTAGAAATGTCTCCACATTTTAAAGGCCTTTGATTCACTATTTATATGAGTGTGTTTGCGAAGAACTCCCAACACATACATAGTCTACATCTGCATCCAATTTCTATGCTAAGAAGAGAGGATATTTTCACTCAATGGAACTGAATTTTGGCTAGATCAACATTGAAGTTGATCATTAAAGTCCCACATTGATTCTCATGCTCACAGACAGTTGTGGAGTAAAAGCTTTTCTGCCAAACTTATTTTGAATTCTCATTTGCTTCTATGCATCTAGAAATTTTCATCCTGGATATATGCTTAATAATGTATGTTACTTTTTTATTATTCCATAAAATATTTATTAGTATTATTACTCTTTTATTTAAAGTAAGTATTGATCAGTGTTACTCTTTTTCTCTTTGGTAAACCTTTATTAACTAGAAGAGCTAGTTAAATTCTAGGTGAAGTTTAACATTCTAGCATGCTCTTTAGAAAGGTCATCACCCCAAGTTTAAATAGACAATTAATTTCTTGTTTATACTTGAAATATGCATTTAGAAATAAAAATTATTATGTGATAACAAATGAGGATTACTTGAAGGCATCACTTTATCACTTCATGTGAGCCACCAACGCTTCCTGGTACCTTGTGTCACTAACTTGAAGACTGAAATTCACAGAAAAAAAAAGACCTTGATTTTCAGAAGGTAGTTTTATTAAAGGTGTGCATTTAAGACAAATGAAACAACTCTCCTCATGCAGAAGAAGGACAGGTCCTAAGGATAGGTTACCACTGAAGGTCTCAATTTAGGAATTAATAAAACAATACCCGATTGCAGAATGGTTGTCAGCTTTTCAGTTTATACTCCCAGCCATGAGGTATCCGTGTGATTCTCTGTCTGAGTGTCAACTTTGGAGAGTTGGATACATATTCTAAAACCTATGTAAGTTCTGGTCACTCACAGCTTCTAAGCACAGGTCCATTAAAGTGCTCAGGTAAAGGGTATAGAAAGATAAAGTATACTACACCAAAAAACATGAAAACAGATTATGCATTTGATGAATAAGAGTCCCTATAAGATTTGTTGTCTCTGGTTTCCAACCATAACAAAAATGCTGATAGAATCAATGACATATCTAGATTTAGATCAAGGCAGACTTTGGTTTCTCTAACTATAAACAGAGCTGCTTGTTTTTCAGGCTCCTACTCTAAACTGCTTAGCTGCATTTGCTCCTCAACTTCATCAATATTCTACTACCTAAGAATACTAATAAAACAAATACGTTTTTGTATGTATTATAAATAATTGGAAAAATAGGTGAACATGACTTAACATAACTGATCATGGGCTCTGCAGCTTTATTGAAACTTGATATAAAATGTTTGTAGAGAAAAGAGAGTACTAATTATTTTTTTTATTTTTTTTATCTTTACCCACTTTCTTTTTTTTATAAATTTATTTATTTATTAAGGATTTCTGCCTCCTCCCCGCTACCACCTCTTATCCATTTCCCTGCCCCTCCCCCGATCAAGTCCCCCTCCCTCATCAGCCCGAAGAGCAATCAGGGTTCCCTGACCTGTGGGAAGTCCAAGGACCGCCAACCTCCATCCAGGTCTAGTAAGGTGAGCATCCAAACTGCCTAGGCTCCCCCAAAGCCAGTACGTGCAGTAGGATCAAAAACCCACTGCCATTGTTCTTGAGTTCTCAGTATTCCTCATTGTCTGCTATGTTCAGCTAGTCCGGAGAGTACTAATTATTAAAAAGCAAACATTTACTTTTAGTGTTTTAGTTTATTGTCTACTGTTATCAAGTAAAATGTTTATGATTTTAGTTATGCAAGTTGTAAAACTGTGCAGAATATTAGAATAAGACTATTTTGGACATAGCTAACTGCCTTCTGATTCCTTCTAAGACCCACTGCGTGAGATGGAATCCATCGTTTCCTCACTAAATCACAGGGAACATGTTAATATTATGTCAAGTTAGTAGAATATTAGTATTGGTTTCTTTTCTAGAACCTATGATCTATCTAGTTATAGGTCCTTGGCAAGTAACTAGATTGATTATAGGTTCTAAGGACAAAAATCAATACTATTATTCTGCTAATTAGACATGGTATTAAATAATTTTGAATTCCTTTCCACAATTTGGAAATTTAGATGGGTGGGATCTTACCATGAGGTGACCACTCCCTTTATTCCATTTTCTAATCTGCTCATCATCTAGAAGAAAGAAATTTACTCCATTCCATGTCCTGGTGCTCCTTTTCTCCTCAATTGCTTTGCATCTTGTAGTTTTCATTGTTAACCTTCTTTTTTTTTTTTATATTGAATCTTTACAAGAATAAACAGAAGTAACTACCAGACAGTGTCTATGCCAGGGTGTTTTGAGATTTTCCTCTGCTATTGGAATTTATCCAGATCTCTTCACTTTAGCCTCAGGAGACTCTTCAAATAAGGACAACAGAAGGTGCTTTATTCACCAAAATATTGCAAGAACTCTCTCTAGGAAACAGAAAAGTTCTTCTCCTCTGAAACCTCTTGAGTCAGCTCCCCTCAGTCCAAATCATTCTCAGGACCATTGACTTATATGCTCCTATTAATATGGGCCATTAAACAGTGCTTAAAACATTTCACTACTTTCCTAAACTAAAGTATCAAAGTTCAAATTCTTCTACAAAAACATAATCATATCTATTATAGCAATATTTCAGTCACTGGTACCAACTCTGTCTTAGATAGGGTTTTTATCATGAAGAGATGTCATAACTTCTTTTATAAATGACATTTAATGGAATTGCTTATATGTTCAGAGGTTTATTCTATTATCATTTACTGGGAACCAGCCTCAGAGAGGTGGGTCTCAAATCTGGGATGTGTGGAAGGTGAAATGAGTACATGAACCCAGGCTTCTGAGGCAAACTGGCCGGCTATCAGCAGCAGGGCAGGTTCTTTTCTTCTATCCCAAGTTTCAAACCTCAGTCTCTTGTAAATTTTACACAAGCAAAATGATTCATTTTTCTTGACAGATCTTGATAATTACATAGGAAAAGCAGTTTACAAGAAGTATGAAGATTCTTCGAAATCAGAACATCATCCTTCATCATGATATTTCCCAGTTCCCAAGCCCAGTGCCAGTCACTATATTCTTAATTCTTAACTGAGTTAATTCCGGAACAACTTCTTAAGCTTTCACCTCTGAGGATATCTACTTGAAGTTTACAGAAGCATAATTCAGTGTTTTTTCCTTGGCCCTTAAGTAACACATTCATATCTGCCACTGGGTTGCCTGGGGGGAACTGCTTCCTACATCTCAGGAACCACACATGGAGGACACTGTGCTTTACTGTCTTTGGCAATCATTAAGGTGGGACATGGTGGCACTCAGGTAGACATGGAGATGGAGAGCCCTACATCTTGACTGGCAGACAACTGGGGAGTATTTTGAATGTAGTAGACTGCAAAGACATACATCCTCCAACAATAATGGAAAACATTCTCCAACAAGGACTTTCTTTTTCTTAGTGCCACTCCCTTTTAAGGCCATTTTCTTTCAAACCATCAGTGTGCATCTGGACACATATACTCCACATGCTCATGCACATGCATGTATACACACATGCGCATGTGGTTTAGTTGAATACATACATATTTATATAAAAATAAAATATTTTCTGTCAGATGAAAGGGAAATGAAACATGCACCATCTTTATTACAATTCGGTTCTTAGAGCATTATTAACTCCAAGGTGAATTATACTTTAAGAAATAACTCCAGACTGGCTAGAAACAACTTAATGGTTAAGAACACTTGATACTCTTGCAAAGGACCAAGCCATAGAACCTATGTAGCTGCTAGGAACCATGTGCAACTCTGGTTTTATGGCATGGAAAATCCACTTCTTTTTGATTCACATGATGTAGAGACACAGATGCAGGTGTGGAGACAAACATGCAGGCAAAACACCCTTTGTTGGAAAATACATAAATAAATGCTTAGAAATAGAAATATCTGGAAAGGCAATGCTTCAAGACAGAATTTACACCCTGTTCCCAACTATTCAGGGCAGAGACACAAAGCAGTGGTCAGAAATTCTTTCACAGTGTTCTTTGTGCCACGGAACTGGAATTGAGATGCATAAGACTGTTACAGATCATAAGATCTGACTGAGCTCCTGTCTTTGAAATTAAGTTGCTACTCAAATGGTTTGAGGATTTGATATGCATATCTGGAAAATGCAAATTTAACAATTTTCATGTAAAACAGAAAATTGTTTATTTTTGACCTATGTGCCCTGGCAGTATATATGAGTTTTTTTAATGAATATGAAATTATTTCAACTTTATTTTCTTTTATGCCTAGAACAATGTTAAGAAAATATTTCTCTATGCCTTTATGTATTTTGCACAAAATTTCACTGTTCAGGATGACCATTCTTATAATCCACCTTTTTCCAGCCCCTAGAGGGCTGGAATTTTAGGATTATGCGTTTAAAATTCCAGGTTCCTATAGTACATACACGCCTGTGGGCAGTGGTGGCACATACCTTTAATCCCAGCACTTGGGAGGGAGAGGCAGGTAGATCTCGGTGGGTTCATGGCCAGCCTGGTCTAAAAGAGCTAGGTCCAGAACAGCCACCAAAGCCACAGAGAAACCTTGTCTCAGGGGGAAAAAAAATAAACCTGAGTATCTCCTACAATAACGTATTTGATTCTTTATTATAGGTTAATTTAGGTCTTTTTCTTATTTCATTTTACTGTATTCTGTTTATATTATCTATCTGTCATAGATACCTTCAAAGATCGAAAGCCTGTGTCATTAAATCAGTGTTTCTTATACAAAATGATGATGATATTCTACAGAAATTTATAAATAAAGAAAAGAAACCTCTATTCAGTCTTGAGAAATATAATCTGTGTTGTTTATAAGTACACTGGTTAGAACCAGAGTTTAGTAATTATACTTAAGTTAGCAATGTTAAAAATTATTTTTACAATTTCAGTAAGTTCATTCCAGAGATTCAACAATAGAATAGGACATTATAGATATTAAGGCTTTTCTCAATTTTAGTTCTTTCTCTTGAAACAGAACATGTATGGAAAAAATAGCAGTCATAAATAGCTGTAGATAACAAAAGGATTTGCATACTATCCACAAACTTATTCAATATTCCTTTTGCACTTCAGGCTTTACATTAAATGTCATCTACATTTATATTTGTGAGTTTACTCAGCTTTCACTTCTTGAAGCTTTATAAAATTTAAAGACAGGGCTGGAGAGATGGCTCAGCAGTTAAGGGCATTGCCTGCTCTTCCAAAGGTCCTGAGTTCGATTCCCAGAAACCACATGGTGGCTTACAACCAACTGTAATGAGGTCTGGTGTCCTCTTCTGGTCTGCAGGCATACACACAGACAGAATATTGTATACATAATAAATAAAAAAATATTAAAAACTGTAAAGATGGTTGGTTTCCATACAGCACAGGAAAGATCCTGAATTTCATGGGTTAAAAGACAAGTCTCTTTCAATGTTATCCGGTATTTTTGAAATTTGGATATCATAGGTCCAAGTAATATAACTAAATTTTACTTAGCTGCTATTAGTGACTATTAACTTACATTTCTACTATACCATTATACTTAGCAAATTAGTTCATGTAGAAGTTTAAGAAACTGTTTTCCATTGACTAACTTTCCAATTTAAAATTATCATTTGATCACTTGTCAAAACAAATGAAATACAACATTTCATTACTTCCTTTTACATTCTCTTTAGTTAACTTGATTTTTAATTACATTATATGTGGTCAAAATCTGAAAATGAAATTATTATTTATATAATATATAAAGTATATTATATGTTTTATGTATTATATATTATATAAATGAAATTAAACATCAAATATCAAAATAAGAAACAAAAATATATATCAATAAATGTAATTGTAAGTTATTAATAGTGAAAATATTCTTGTTACTTAGTTTAACCATATTGCAGGAAAATTTGAAAGTATTTGGGTGAAACCCATGAAGAAGTCTATGATACTTAATGACATCTGCATTCTGTCAAAAAAATATCACTCTCTTAGACATGTAGGTAGAATATCTAAAATGCTACAGTGGGTATGGATGTGACTTAAATGAAGATATTTTCTATGATGCCATCCTTAAAATTGAACTGTACACATTCTGCAAATTATGCCTTAGCAATTAATTATCTGTTGGCCTCCAGTGTAAAGAGAGGGTTTAGCAAATTCTTCTTTTAGTTTTCATATCTTTATTTGCATTTTTATAAAAACAAGTTGGAACTTTTACTGTTTAACCAGGGTAGAGAAATAAGTGGGTATAGAAATAAATATGGAAAAATTTGAAATACCACCACTAACCTCTAAGCACTCAGAGATTTTTTTTTTTTGCTCATGAGGATAAATTAAAACAATGTTAACATAGATAAGTTTAGAGGAGACTCAATGAATTTATTCAGATGGGGAGACCGTGGGAGGCAAAGCATCTTGGAAGGAATGCGCTGAAAAATTAAATATGATTTCAGAAGCATTATGAACATACACACCATGAAAAAAAATCTTTAACTTCTGCTGTTATAGTTTATGGCAAAATGGGTTTGTATTAGTTGTGTGTGTGTGTGTCTGTGTGTGTGTGTATGTGTGTGTATGTCTGTGTAGCAAGAACATATATAGGAATGAAAATATTAGCTAGAGCTATATGATATTTTAAAGACAGAGTTATTATTCAGTTTAAATAAAGAAATGAAAATCTATATTCAAAAACAGAGGATTAAATACTGTGCTATGATCTGAGATTGCAAATAACTTTAAAGAATCCCTGTAACTTTCTATATAAATTGTATTGTAAAGAGGTATCAATTGGTCTTTTATTTGGCAATCACTTCTTATACTTAGAAATCCAAGTTCAGTGACTCAATCAAATGCCTAAAATGATTTCACATAGCTGGACACTATGCTTTCACACCTCAATAAATTCCATTCAAATGGACATAGATGGAAAGAGGTCATGTTCAATTATAATTTGATGAAATTCTGTTTCCTATGGCTTGAGAGGTTTAGTTACAGTCCTTGATTTTCATTGTTTTGTTGGTTTGTTTGTTTTAGCTTGGAAATGTATATGTCCTAATACTAGATATAACAAGATGCAAGAAACAGGCTTCAGTTCTTCCCACTAAACAAGGATTTAGAAATTATGACATCATAGTTTTGAAAAACACCTTCAGCACTGCCTAGTGTGAAACTGAGGCAGTGGAATTCATTTTTATAATTTCACTGAAACTTTTTGTTTTTGTTCATATGGCTGTGTGTGTATTCATATACATTGTGGGAAGTACACATCCTTTAAAAAAAGTGCAAGATAAATCAGCAAATGTAGACAATTGAATATTTTTTAGCAAATAACCATTATCAACAGTATTTTTTTCGTGTTAGGAGTAAGGCAATTATATAGAAACTTTACTATATCATCCATGTTAACCTCAGGCATAAAATGAAACATAAAGATAAATTTTGTAAATTTGGGGGATTAAACCCAAGGCCTACTACAAACTAAGAAAATGGCTTAATATGAGCTATAATTATAGCTCATGAATAAATTTTCATATATAAATATAAATCATTGTAGAGTTAATTTAGCTGTGGAGTAAGCAGCACAAAATTTCACAATAACAAAAATACATTACTTTCATTTGTTATTTAGAATTGTAGGAGAAAAGCAATTTATACACAATTAAAAAGCTAATATATTTTTACTTAGTAACTTATGCCAAATCTAATAGGACATTTTGAATACACAAGAGAATATGTGTAATATAAAGAATGTATTTGGGCTCAACATAAAAAGGCAAACCAATAGTAGCTGATATAAGTTATGTTGTTTAAAGCATTGAAAAATGGCTTTTATAGTAAATATGGATGATTTAATTTTATTAATATAATTTATACACTGGTAAAAGCAGATCACGAAATTTTCTTCTCCATAGAAAGAATCATAAATAAAATTTATATTAGTATAATTTTTCAAGAGATTCATGCATAACTCATAATCAAATAACAATATGCATTCTTGTCAGAGATTCTATTTCTGAATCCTATGCCACAGAATCGTTAAGCTGTTTTAAACAGTACTGAACATGGTCATTAAACTCAATTATGCGTAACCTTGTTCTTATATCAAAAAATTCAAATGCTTTAATGCAAGTACAAAATTATAATTTTTAAAGAACTATTATTATTTTCAATTTTGTAGTGCTGGTATTCAACCAGAGACTCATGCATGCTAGGCAATGCTGTACCACCAAGCTACAACCTAAGTAAAAACCCAGAATGATTCTTCAGGACTAAACATCTACACTAAAAAGAAATGACACAATAAATACAATTCAAACTGACCAAATGACTTCTTGTCCCTGGCCCTCTCTCCATCAACTCCCGTTTTGATGATTCCTTCAACTTCTGATGTAACAATTTTTAAATATAAGTAGCTCTATAGACACTGAAAGGCATTGGGGATAAATCCTCTTAAGAAGTGAATTCAGGTACAAAATTCAACAACATCAATATTTCTAAGTGTTGCAAAGCACATTGTTCTCATAGACATGTTGTACGGGGATTATGCTTTCTCCACAACAACCTCCTTTTAACTCTAACAACCTCTCTCTAAACCTAGCCAAGACAGAACAACTCCATGAGTAACAGTAACTTTACTATGGAGTATTTTCTTATTAGAAGTTTTTGGGCACACACTTATCTCATATTCCATGTGTAAACCTTTTAGTTGTTGGGCCCTAAAAACTTCCTTGGGGGAAAGTGTGAAAAGGAATGGTGTCAACATCTCAGACTCTGAGAGTCTGGTAGAAGGCTTACGGCAGACTCATTTCTTTTAAAACAGGGAAAACCTTATATGCCCTCCCAGTACTCAGGCATTCTGATCCATTGACAGTTGACATTTCATGTTCATCCCTCATTTGCTAAGCATGATCAGATCCTCTGACAGCACCTGTCACTAGGCACTCAAGATACTCTTTGGTCACTTTTTATTGACTAGGCATGGTCAGGACCTATGACAGCTCAGGCAGTCTCCAGATTGGCTCCTTTTGGCCAGGTAGGCCTTAACTTTCTACATCTACACCCTTTTTTTATTTATTACATAGGGCACTCAGCAGAAGTCAGTTTTTCTTAGGTTTGTTGAGCACACCATAAAAGGGCTCAGCAACTGGACTGTCTGTCTTTGTTTGACCTCCCAGACAAGCTCTTAACCATCTTTGGCAACCACACCTTGAAGATCATTCATTCCCAGAGAGCTGCAGGGGATGGCGGACTAGGCAGTTGTAGCCTTTTGATTTACAATAACCATACATGTCAAAGACTGCCAGAAGGATGCCTAAAGGCCATTAACATCTGAAGAGTCTCCTTACTTTTCTGCTGATATCAGACCTGCTGTGGGAGATATTTAAGGAGAATAATAATACCATCCCACCAATTAATGCATATGCAAGAATCCATGAAGGGTCCAAAACCTTTTTTTGTATTATGCCAAAGTTTTTCAAAAAATTAGGAATCAAAGGTTCTCTGTTCTTAATAAATCATTTTGTTGGTCATTTTGGAGAGGACCAACGAAGCTCTTAAGAAGATGTTGGCCAGGTCTATCTCATCAGAGACTAGGCGAGATCCTCATCTGACCTTAACAATGGTCCTTTTCCATATGAACTTTATAAATTTTGACGACAGAGGGCTCACCTCAGCTTAGAGCACTGGACATCTCTGCCAAGGAATATACTCCCCCTGATGTGATGGAGAGACCTTATCTCCCTCCATTGACAGCTGCCAATCTCCTGCTAACCCATGGAAGAAGGTATGCTTGTATTTTTCCTCAGACGGCCACAATGCCAATATGGATGTATTGTATACAATATGGATGGAATGTATACCTGGCCAAGGATCATCTTCCAACAAGGAGGGAATAATCCAGGATGGTTAATGTTTATACCACCCATTTTTGCTCTTATTTTCCCCTACAACATGTCTATGTGGACCAGAAATTCAATGTGTGAATTCAATGTGGAACCCTTTTATCTGTTCTTCTTCCTTTAATCATATGTCACTCTGGATACAAGCCCTAAGAGTATAGGTATATGGAAAGAAGAAATGTACCTCTCCCTACCACAAAATAATTAGAAGTTATATAGTAGTCCCCTCATTGAATAGACTTGTTGAATACGATTCAGGTTTGCAAGTAATTGGTTTTCCAGATTCACTGGCAATACATCAAGAAGCACACTGCAGAAAAGTCATATGAGTACTGGAAATGTGTAAATATGTATTTGCTGATGATTCATTTTGCAAACAAAGTATGAATCACAGTATAGGAAAATTTATCAATGGAGTAAGTGAGGTTAATGTCTGAGTCTTTAATGATATTATCAAATATGGGAAAAAAATCTCATAGACTAAAAAGATCCCATAAATATGAACCAGGTAGTGAAGCCTCTTTCCATCACAATTGTCTTCAACTATGCGCAATACTCCTCAATGAAGGGAAACAACAAGAGTGTAATCAAAGTGATAAAATCTTAAGATAAGATTACTCTTTACATTTACACCAAATAGTAAAATTAATGCAAGTCATAAACATTTAACAGTATAATAAACGTAACAAATATTAATCTGTGAAAAAAAACACATTGTTCTCTATTGTCAATTGACTCATTGAAAGGTAAACATTATCCCCTCTCTATTTCAATACATATAAACAACATGGCTTGACTACAGCCTTTCCACATTAAACTCAGTTTTAACCCTTCCTTTCGAGTGAAACCTGTTCAAAAGGCAAATATCCGAAATTCACTTGCAGTGTTGTTTTAATTAAATTACATGTTTTAGTAAAGCAATGTGTACCCAAATGAATATTCCCTCTTCCACGTGTATATTTCCATTCATCTTGTCATTGTTCCAATCTCGATTATGCAACTATGTCTAATAGAGATTATTCTCAGGAAATTTCCTAATATTCTATATTGCACTATCTTCTTATGCCCTCTTCTTCAGGTTGCAGTACTATAAATTAAACTGTGATATATCCAGCAGGACTGAACTTTCCACAATTTGTTTAATTTGTACTTTTTCTTGTGTGTGTGTGTGTGTGTGTGTTCAAGCATGCATGTGAGAACCACTGTTTTCTGCAAAAAGAGGAGTCATGGATAAAGAGTGCTAGCTGCACGTATCTATGGATACAAAGACAATATTTAGAATGCAATACGTTTTTGTGTTGGTCTATACGAAATGCAGGATTAGGTTCTTTTATAAGATAAGTGCCCCTCTAGCCATGGAAAGCTGGCTGAGTTTCATTCAGTATCAGGAATGATTTACCTCCTATTATGTGGGTCTAAAGTTTAATTATACAGTGGTTGGGTGCCACAGCCATGAGTGGCCCTTATTGCACTTTTTCAGGTATCTTGCCATGCTCGTCTTTGTGGTGTTTCACTGGTACATTAGTTACAGAGGACTATTTAATCGCGTCCCTCCATAGGCAGCTTGATTAGTATTTTTGTAACCATGGAAGCTACACAGCAGGAAAATATTTTAAGCTGCACAGGAACACACTAAAACTTCTATTTGTCCTGCCATTCTCTCTTCTTCCCTTTCTGCTCCCAAATTTATGAACTCTTCCTATTACAGTGTTTGTGTGTATGGGTGCAGAGCTGGCCATTTATAGTGGACTATGTATGAGTGCTTTCATCATTGGAGGCAAATAATGTTCCCTCTCTTAAGAGCCGTTAACTACTTTTGCTCTTTATGTAGATATGACAGGGAGCATGTACCAGTGAAGTCTTCACTATAATGTTTCCTGAACAAGATCAGAATGATATCAACACCAGCTCACATATTAGTGTGAACAGGAGAAATCATACATTGTACCACTTACAGATTAACCTTATAGTTCTGCTCAGTCTCTTCACAGTTTTCCATACTGGCTGTACAATTTTACAGTGCCAACATCCTTGTTTTAAATGCTCT
>NC_022021.1:37337348-37355769 GCF_000317375.1 Microtus ochrogaster
AGGCGGATCTCTGTGAGTTCGAGACCAGCCTGGTCTACAGAGCTAGTTCCAGAACAGGCTCCAAAGCCACATGGAAACCCTGTCTCGAAAAACCAAAAAAAGAAAAAATAAATGCTCTCTTTACTCTAAATACTCAAATAAAAAAAAATGTCACATATAAAGTTACAGACATTTTCTAACATTCTGAAAGCTTTTGCTCTTGCTTCCTATGCTTTGCAAAAGGGATAGTATGTTTGGTTTGCTTTCTTTTGTTGACAATCCTATTTACCAATATTTGTTCTTGTCTCTGTTTCTGGAGTCTTTCCCAGAAAATAGCTGTCCATTGCTAAGGCTTGCAAATTACCTTTATGTTTTCCTGTGGTGTTCAGAGAACTTAATTAATGGCATTTAATTCTTTTGTCTATTTTGAATTGAGATTTATGCAGACTCATCCAACTTTTGTGTACTTTAAAGGCTCTTCATGGCAGTATCTTTTTCTCTTTAAGAAGGTTTGCAAATTAATGCTGTGAGTATAAAACAAAATAAAACACAAACTGACAGAAAGAAAAATGGTCTTTGGCAGTACAATTAAGAGAACAAGGATATTTTATTTTTAAAAAAAGTATCTAGAATATAAAAAAATATATATACAAACACACTGTTCTAAAAATGTGGGTAAAAGGGGTATAATGCAAAATGTTTCCAAATAAAAACAATAAAAATTCCAATTTAACAAGTAGCATTAAATTACTTACATGAGTAGAATATTAAGGCTAATTAACAAAAATTCCCTAACTAATACAGATGTTGGAGAATAAAACAACATCAGATACTTGGATGTAATGTGTATGTAGAAATAAAAATATTTTAGAAAATATAAGCGCCTTAGAATAAAAGAAGAAAACGCCATTAATTCAAATATATGTTGATCCTATGTTGACATTGTAACTCGTATGGAAGAACATTTAATGTCTAACCAACACAGAGCTGAAGAAAAGAGAAAATTTTAAAATATTAGCACACTAAGCCACATTAAGTCAGCATAATAAATTGTTTATTACTTTCTTACTTCAGATACAAAGGGAAAAGTGTAAATACTATAACAAATTTGATTATTAATATCTAAATTGAAATTTTAGAAATGACTTCACTAAATCCTTCAGGAAATGATGACTTTTTACCTGAATTAAAGCAGAACATCTACCTGAAATTGTAATAGACTTTGCAAAGAAATAACTGATAAAATGACAGTAAAAGCAAAAATTTGTAGAATACGGGTAAGTTTGCACATCTTGTATAGAACAGAACACAAAAAATATACCTAGGAGAGAATATGAAACACAGCAGATCTTCATAAGGTGCTAAATTTTTACAATAAAATTTTAAAAAGTCAAAGTAGAAAAACAGAAAGATTGCAGTAGGTATGTTACACCAGGGAAATGGATATAAATACATGGTTCTTGTAATTTAGGAAAGTATTTTGCCAACATATGTCCTTTTAATGAGTGCTATAAAATTATACAAATTATTCTTCATCACAGATTATAAATAAATAATCCTACCAACTTGGCCATGAATTACAGTGTTATAGGACCATATTCTGTGATGGCACAGACAATGACAATGGTTCAGAATCCACAAGGAAGAGAACCCAGAGCATCTTTGACGTTTAACATCCACAAAATGACATATTGTCTTATGTCACAAAGAAAAACTACCACAAAGGAAAGCATACCTGGAGAATAATGTTGACTGAAAGGTGTAAGGAAAAATGATTACATGATGAAACTATGAAATCTTTAGAAACTCTCAGTACATTTTAGATATTTTGTGTGTGTGTGTGTGTGTGTGTGTGTGTGTGTGTGTGTGTGTGATGATGATGATAAATATATCAACAGAATCTGCTCAAACTGTGTGTTTACACATACTCTGCATACCCCAGAGAGTTTGTTTTTAAGGGCACTGTCTTTAATGTGTTGCTCTCCAGGTTGAGGTTTCTAATGTTAAGAAAAGCATTTCATTTCATCTGAAAATCACTAGCAGTGAAAGCAGTAAGTTGAGCGTTGAGTACTAGCTTGATACAGTTATCCTCAGAGTGGGTGAATATATATTACAAACTTAATGATTTCACATTCTGGTGGATAATGCAGATAATTCACCACATGTGACAGCACTTTTTCTTTAGTAACAGAAATATTCTGATGAAATTCTGTGACTTTCAGTTCAAAGAATCATTTGAATTTTGATATATTCTTCCATCAAGTGGAAAATAACCCAAGATACAAACAAACACAGAACATAAGGTTATGCCTTATGGTGGTCTAAAAATTAAGATTTACTCCTTTTTTATTGAAATCCTTCCTCCTTCTCTCCCTCCCTCTCTTCCTCTCTTCCTTCCTCCATCCCTTTCTCCCTCCCTTCCTTTTTTCTTTCTATCTTTCTTTCTTTTCTATATGGTATTTTTAAAATTTATTTTCATGTGTTTTCTCTTTTTTTTTTATTTTCAGTTTTTCTCAGTATGGTGTAGACTCATGCTGGCCCTGTCCATGCTTCCAGAGTCTCTGTGATTTCGTAAATGTGTCACTCCTGTTGTACTTTGAGGATTTATTTTCTTAGTGTCCTCCACCACCCCTGATTTGTACCATCTTCTTGCCTCCTCTTTTGCCAGGCTGCCTCCGTCCTTCAGTGAGACAATTAATGTAATCCATTTAAGACTCAGTGTCCCAAGGTCTCTCAGTCTCTATACTTTATCCAATTGTCGGGCTTTTTGTGTTATGAGATACATCACAGAGGTTTTTAAATCATTTCAATTGCTTTTGACCTTTCTTTCAAAACATATTGTTTTGTTAGATTTTTATTGCCTGCTTTCTATATATCAAATCCCAGTGTAACACACATAAAATCCACAGATTTATCTGTTTTTTCATAAGATTTTGAATTTCAAAATTAAGAGGTTGATTTAAAAGAATTCTACAAGTTTTAGAATCTTAACTGTTGAAAATTTATTATGTATACAGCATTCAGCCACCAAGTATTTCTGCAGGCCAGAAGAGGGCACCGGATCTCATTACGGATGGTTGTGAGCCACCATGTGGTTTCTGGGAATTGAACTCAGGACCTCTGGAAGAGCAGCCAGTGCTCTTAACCTCTGAGCCATCTCTCCATCCCTCAAATATTCTTATTTCCATTTGGTTTCTTATTGCTGCTGCACTGCGAATGCATAATTCTGAATGGAAAAAGCGGAGGACTGAAGGGAGCATCAGTTACATATACATGCATATGCCTATGAAAAAAAGAAGACATCACTGGATATATGATACAGCCTTAATTTTAATAAGTGGATGCAAGGACAAACTAAGTATGAATTTCATAAGCATTCCAAATTACCTCTAACTACAAAGTTTTTATTTGGTCGAAAGCATCACCCCAGCTCCCTAAAACCCTTTTATACAAAGAGTCTGGAATATTATAATCAGGGGCCTCATCTTAGCCTCTGGCACCCATCTTTGGAATACTGGTCTGGAACTCCTCTTCAAGCCCCCTCCTCTGATGGTTTCCTTAGTCTAAACTCCACCTCCGAGAAAGCCTGGCATATGGACTCTCAAAGCCTTTGCAATCTCGAGGTCACTTTTACACATGTAGATCTTCTTTGCTAGTTCCAGGAAGATGGTTGGGGGCACAGAGTACTGTTCTAGGAGGCTCTTGAGGCAGCTGTTACTGTCTTCCTCGTACTTTAAGAACACAGCTGGCAGTTCCAGCACTTTATACATTGCTTTCACCTGTGCCACCTTCTCTGGGTCCTTCCGCTCAAAATTCTCCTCTACGATCTGACGCTGTTGCAGAGTGGCTCGTAGGAAACACTGAAACACCAGACAGCTGCATTTGTTGTCCTGGATGTCAGTGCTGAACTTTCCAGTCACACTGGGGTCACCAAAGAGATCAAGGTGCTCATCCTGAATCAGAAAGAACTCGCCCATCTCCTGCAGGATCTTCATGGCATTGGCATGTTCCTTCTCCCCATCAATGCCTGCCATGCGCATGGTAGCTGCAACAGGCAGGTAGACAAAATAGAAAGCTGTTTTATACTTGACAAAAGATTTGTACCTCTTTTCAGTGTATCCAGCAAGATTCACATGGCCCCGGGGTGCGCTCATGAGATCAAGGGTTTGCCTGATCTCTGTCTGATAGGAACTCTGCAGAAACAGCTCCAGCAGGTTTAGGTTCTCCATGCAGTAGAACTTCAGCAGGCAGTAGATGCAGGCTTCCAGAAGCAGAGCTTCATTGACAGCATCCATGCCTATGCCTGGCTTCCCCTACCAGCAGTTTTGTCCACGGCGAGTGAGAACGGAATCTATGATGTCATCTAACGCAAGAAGGAAAGCCTGGAGCAGTTCAACACACCAGCCCACAGTCAGGGTCCACTGAAGACTCCGTTTCTTTGGCTCCACCAGCTCCCGGAATGCTTGAAGCCCACAGTCAAACCCGGATTGTGCTTGCCTCCCACAGCATTGTACTCTAGGACCTCCTTAAGCCAGGTAATGGCACCGTCTGTCCTGTCTCTGGGTGGCCTAGCTCGTCCTCAGTCAGCACCTTGACAATCTAGGAGAAGTGCTAGACGAAATCCTGCCTGTCTTGGTTACAAACCTCCAATTTCTGGTTCCCATTCATTCTGGAAGAGGAACTAAATGCTCGGCTCCTTAATCGGCTTCTCCCGACTAGAATCTCTGTTTAGAGAGGACATGATACCTACGTATGCTAGTTATTTTGTGGCTGTCAATTGCTATGACAAATGCATGACAAAAAAACAGCTTAAAGACAGACATTGTTTTTCCTCCCGGTTAGAGGATAAAGTCCATCATGACAATGGAAGGATGCAGGCAGGAGCTTGAGGCACGTGATCACACTGTATCTATAATCAGGTAGCCAGGAATAATGAATTCTTGTGCTTGGCTTCTCTTCTACCTTTTCTCGTTTTTTATTCAGGCTGAAACCCTGTTCTTTAACATTTTATAGCTCTCATTCTGGGTAAATTTTTTTTTTTCGTTCTTGTTAAACTTTCCTACAAATTCGCAGGTATGAGTCTCCAGGATGATTCCAAATCCAATGATTAAGCAGAGCATTGTTTAATTAATAATTCTCAAGTGAAGAAAAGGATGGATAAAAGGTCATTTAGACACAAATACAAGTACTTCAGGGAGACTGATTTTTAATTACTCATGTATTCTCATTCATTCTGCTCCAATCCAAGAATCTCTAGCCTCTCATTGTCATGAAATAATTAAGCCCCATTTTACATGGCGATGAATTAAAGTCCAATCATTCCCTTCATGTTCTCAGTCTCAATTGTATATTGTTTTTGAAGGAGACCCAAACATTACTTGACTTTGTCATGCAGAAGAGTCAATTAGCCTTTGGTAAATGACTCTATTTTTATGTCTCCACTTTTGCATTTTCAACCAATCATTGTCCTATTTTTTTATTTTTTATTTTTTTTTTTTTGGTAAATCCCAAATTTTAACTTTCTCGCCATGATTCTCATTTCTAATTCAGTTCTCTATTCTGGCAAAGTAGATTGTTCTGTCTTTAAAGATTAAGACTCACAGCTGAAAACAATAGCTGTTTTCTTCGTGAAAGATATGGTTCTTTGCCTGGGATTGACCTAAGTCCTCTTCATATATGTGACAGCTGTGTAGCTTGATCTTTCTGTGGGACTCCTAACACCGGGAACAGAGTCCTCCTTTTGTGGGACTCTGCTGCAGGCTTTTGGGACACTATTTCTCATAATGGATTGTCTTGTTTAGTGCTAATACAGGGCAAAGTACTCTTACTATTTGATATATCATGTTTTTTGTTTTTGTAGGTTTTTTGTTTGTTTGTTCTTTTGTTTCTGGTGGGTTTTTTTGCTTTTGGTTTTGTTTGTTTGTTTGTTTGGTTTTGGAGGGGGTTAGATAGAGTTTCTCTGTAGCTTTGGAGCTTGTCCTGGAACTAGCTCTTGTAGACCAGGCTGGCCTCAAACTCATAGAAATCCACCTTCCTCTGCCTTCTGCCTCCCCTGTGTTGGGATTAAAGATATATGCCACCACCGATACACCATTTGTTGTAGATAAGTGTAGGAGGAATGCCCTTTCCTAAGTAGAAATGGAGAAGGAGTAGATTGGGGGAGGGAGAGATAGGAAGAGTCGGTGGACTGTGAAGAAAGGAAGGAGTGAAACTGCTGTCAGGATGTAAAGGGAATTGATTAAAGTAAAACAATTAATGCTAAAATATGGTTCTTAAATTTCAGAGGCTTCTGTCTGTACCAGATGGAAGTAAATACAGAGAATTTTGTTCAACGTGATATTCACTTTTACCAGTAGTATCTGTTGAAGATGCTTTGTATTTTCCATTGTATAATTTTGAAGTCTTTGTCAAATATTGCATGTCCCAAGGTATGTGGATTTATGTCTACAACTTCAATTTGATTATATTCATCCATCAGTTTGTTTCTATGTTAATATCATGTGGGGTTTTTTTATTACTATAGCTCTGTAGTAGAACTTAAAATCAAGGATGGTGATACCTCTGGAAGTTCATTGTTCTAGTTGACTTTTGTGTAATCTCTTCCACTGTCTTCTTGTGGATATTAATGATACCACACTCAGTCCAGATCTATCATACAAACTTATAAGATTTGCATATAAACACTTATGACTTTCTGATATCACTTATATATTTTTCAGACCTAAATAGCGGCTCTGAAATTATGCTAAAAAGATTTCCTAACTCATAGTCTATCATTTCCAAATTCTAATGCCTGGTAAACATTCCACAAGGTTTACAAAGATATTTTATTGTTTAAAATTTCAACACTATTTCTTTATAATATAATGCAGCTCACATCTGTGTTAGGACAGCTTCTCTTTAAGAAAAAAGTTCATAAAATCAATTATTCTTATGTCCATATTTCCTGGAGATCTTTCTAATGGATATCAAGTGAGCAAAGTTAATATACATATTAATTTCAAACCCTGTGTATTTGTCATTGGGTTTGGTGTACTCTACCATAGTATCATTTCGAAGTTGGGAAATACCTTATTTTAAAATTTTAGATAATAAATCTCTAACTTTGGTGATCTGAATAATTTCAATAATCATACCAGAAAGTTTTTTGACATATTTTGTTTTTTATGAAAAGATATTCAGTGTAATTGTGTCTATCTTAAGAATATATATCTAGTGATATATTAGTATTCATACATGTAGTATAAATACTAGTCTATATTTGAAATATAAATATGCTCTCAATTTAAGAACAAATTTAATAATGAAGTTAAATAGGAAATAATTTTTTCCATCTCTAATAACTTTACTTATTTAAAGAATGCTACTAGAAAATTTGATTTCCCAAAGAACTGTGACACATGGGTTGAAAAAACTTAAGTTTTTGAAGAATATGAAATTCAAAATATGGAACTGAAAAGACAACTTAGCCATTAAGAGAAATTGTTCTTTCTGAGCTCAGCATGAGTATCAAGATCAAGTCATCACAGCAAACACCGGAAACCATAGCAACACGTGTGCACGTAGGTGGAGGGAAGCTGGAGTGGCTTCTTATTTCTGACCTAGACTAGAAAGTGGGGTTCTAGGTTCAGAGGGGGGAGAGAGAGAGAGAGAGAGAGAGAGAGAGAGAGAGAGAGAGAGAGAGAGAGAGAGAGAGAGAGAGAGAGAGAGAGAGAGAGAGAGAGAGAGAGAGAGAGACTTCAAAGAAATCTTTGGAGAGTTATAGAAGAGGAAATCAAATGACCTCTCTGGCATATGCAGATAGATTTCAAATGTCTAGGCAAACAAGCTAAAACAAAAACAAATACGATTATTAAAAGTAAGCTATTACTAGTGTTTGCAGTTACAAACTAAGGTTTTAGAGAAGTTAAATACAACATATAAAATCCTGAGTAATTTAGAACATTTTTGCTAAATTATTAAGTAACAAAGGTAAGTAAACAAGGTTGCATTGTATATATATTTAAATGTATTGTGCACACCTATGTGTTTATGTAGCAAAAAGGCATTTTTCATTCTTTTACTAATTATATGATATTAACTAGTTCATTTGAACCTTGAAATACCAAATAAATTATATAACAAACTACAAATAGTTAGTTCCAACACTTTAGAGGCAAGATATATCATTTGTATGGATGATAGAACACAGAAATAGATGGAGAGATGGACATTTAAAATGCCTAGTATCTTCAGATATTTAATCATCTCTGTGTCTATTATTCATCCATAATTATAATTTCAATATGATTTCTTATTATGTCCTAAGTGATAATTCATTATAATTATAGAACATATGTTTCCAATGATCCTTTCTAGTAAAAATATTTAAAACCAGTAACATAAGAGATTAAAAATATCATTTACAAAATATTCACAACTCAACAAGACTTTTCTGCTTATTAACATGTGATATTTAATAATCTGAAACATTGCTCAATACTACTGAATACCATTGTATAAGATGGAAAGCTGATACGTTAATGCTTAGAGAAACGTTTTGAAATGTCTTGTTAGAGACTTCTAGCAAGCATTTGAATTTGAATATGATTTGTTTGGGTAATCTTTGATGCTTCATTTTTCAGATATGGCAAATGGTGTCAACTTATGTATTTAAAGTATTAAATAAGATGTCAATCATTTAGCATGACTACAGTGTTGCTAATAAATATAATCAAGTGACTGCTGTTATAACTCAAAAATATATTCTAAAAAATCCAACATCTAATTAACAGGTTCAGAAAATTTAGTCAGCTACCTGCTTGGTTATGTTTCTGTCATATTTTTAAAACAAATGAATTTTAACAAATTGTGTAGAACATATTTATGCTGTTAATTGAATACTCCAATTTTATATTTTTCTGATAAAGTATATTACACTACAAAAGTGGAATTGTGTTGCAGAAATATATTTGAGGTAATTAATTTTGATTTCCCTTAAAAATTTTGAATAAAATTATTCTCATCTATTGATTCATCTGGAAGATGCCACTGGAAATTATGATCTATAATTCCCCTGCTCCCTTTTTATTCTCCATTTGGCCTATAATTATATTAAGTAAGAGAGCTATTAGCAGAATCCTTCCCACTGTGTGTCCTTATGAAATAATTGCACCACATGGTACACACCCGGCTCATATTCAAACTGTTATTTTTGTTCCTTTAGCAACACAAATGCACCTGTTCTCAATACAATTAGGCTTGGTCATATTGAAGATAATCAAAACAAATAATGAAAAATTGTTTGGTTTGATTTGGAAAATAAGGCATAATGCCTAGTCAGGCATTGAAAAAGCTTTGATAATGAGCCTGGGTAGAATTAGCATATTTAATGAAAATTGATTCTGTTTATGTACAGAGGTAATGGATATGCTTGAATAATTTCTGGGCACTGACTCTGAGATATTAATTATTATTTTATAATTTACCCAAGACAATTTCAGCCAAAGGAAGCATCTGTTTGGCACCAAGATTCTATTTTGGTTTCATTTTCCATTTCAAGAGGAAAAGCTGAAAAGAGTCAGATAAAGTAGTCAAGGTCATAAGGAAAAAAATTTACTTTGATTAGAGATATAAAAATCTGTCACATGTCAAACCTTCAGTTAGAAAAGTTTTCTAGTATAATAAATCTGTCAACATGTTACATGGATACAAAAATGGGAGAAAGGGTGGGGGTCAGATCAATTTTCAATTAAGTATCTTTTCTTTCAAATTCCTTCAATATATATTCATAATTGCTATATCAATATTTTTTACAGTGTCATTGAATCTCTATAATTGACTTATTATATAATTCTTATTTCTTAAAATAGAGTGAAAGTTATATTTTGGAAGACATGTTCTGTAAAATTGAAGACAGCTCTTTAAATTAATATTTATATACTTGTGTCAATATTTACATATCTGTATAAATGACTCAAAAGGAAGGAAACAATTAACGTGGCCTGTAAGATATCTCATGTGATAAAGGTACTCCCTGTTCAATCCTGTTGATGCATGTATAATCTCTATAACTCATGTAAAGGTGAAAGAAAATAGCAAAAGCCACAAAATTGTCTTTTGAGCACTCACATGCACACACACACACACACACACACACACACACACACCACATATACAATACCACAAACCAACATTCACATTCTCATAATATTAATAATAATAAAATTTAAAAATATTTTTAATTTTTATATAATGATCATTGTGATCCTTGTCTAAAATATCTTTTTTTTTTTGCTTGTTTGCTTTTATTTTTGTTTTTCAAGTCAGTGTTTCTTTCTGTAGTTTTGAAGTCTGTCCTGGAACTTGATCTGTAAGGAGACTGACCTTGAACTCACAGAGATCCCCCTACCTGTGCCTCCTGATTGCTGGAATTAAAGGCATAAGCCACCAATGTTCTGCCCAAAAGAACTAGAGAACTAGAACAAGGAAAGTCTTCAAAACCCTGTCTGAAAATTAAAAAATAAAAAAAATCTTTAAAGATAGCATATTTTTATTTTTTTATTTTAACTTTTTAAATTATTTTACATACTGATGGCAATTTCCTCTTCCTTCACTCTTCCTGTTCTTGCCCTCACATCCTCCTCCAAGAGCCCAAAAACCAACCATCCACTCCTCAGAATGGGTAAGGCCTCCTATAGGGAGTCAACAGAGTCTGCCATGCCAACTTGAGTCAAGACCAAGCTCCTGCCCACCAAATCAAGCCTAAGTAAGACATTCTATCATAGTGAATGGATTCCAAAAAGCCAGCTCATGTTCCCGGGATAGATTTTTAATGCCACTGTTAGTAGCTCCAAAAACAGACCAAGATTCACTACTTGCATTCACACACAGAAGGCCTAGTTAGAGCACAAGACAGGCTAGTGTTTACTAATGCAAATTTATTCCAAAAGACCGAGTTTGAAGAAAGAGGCCCAAAATAATATGGTGCAGAAATAGGACAACATTTCGGAAAAGCATCTCCTGAAGGTTTCCTTGAAAGCACATTGCAACCACAGAAGTTATATTCCAAGAAGCTAAGGTACATCTCAAGCTTGCAAAGATGTTTATATTATTTTCTGTGAAATACTAGCTTTGTAGCTATGTGGTCATTGAGGCTTCCACTAAGGTTCTAGAAAGCAAAGACATACACAGTACGTGGTTGAATAAGATTACCTTCAAGAAGACATTAGGAAGTCATTGTCTTGAGTTTCGAAGAAACTTTTTAATTTCTTGTTTTAAAGGATGCTCATATTTTTATTACTTTCAAGACTTATAGATATGTAATAAATGAATGTTGTATGGTGAAATGACTAGGAGGCTTTGAGGGCCAGGAGGTAAGAATTATAAACTAATAGTGGTCTGTTGCATAATTGCTAATTGGTCTTAAAAATAAAAACTTCAAGTCTGATGTGGGGGTAAATGCTTAATGATCAGAGAGGAAGAGAAGCCAACCACTAGTTCTTACATCTTCTAAATTCTCAGACCAAA
This sequence comes from Microtus ochrogaster, assembly GCF_000317375.1. Taxonomy (NCBI): domain Eukaryota; kingdom Metazoa; phylum Chordata; class Mammalia; order Rodentia; family Cricetidae; genus Microtus; species Microtus ochrogaster. The sequence goes on from NC_022021.1 coordinate 37,348,836, forward strand.
TAGGCGAGCCTATTTCTAGGAATACTCAGAATGAATGTAGTAAGCTCCTGTCTCCTCCCACTTCATATTCCTCTTTCCCCGCAGCTATATCACTTCTGTCTCCACCTGTTTAGTGTTGGAATTAAAGGTATGTGACTTCCAAGTACTGGAATTAAAGGTATGAGCCACTATCACCTGGCACTGTTTCTCTGAGAATTGCTCAGTCTAGGGAAGCCTTGAACGCAGAGAACTGTGTGCCTCTACCTTCTAAGTATTGGCAATAAAAGTGTGCATGAACACTGCCCGGACTCTATGCCTAAGTAGTGTAGTTAGCTCTACACTTTGATATTCAGGCAAGCATTACTTGATGCAGCAAAGACAAAATATCACCACAGTGGTCTATTTGAATATTACAAGGGATTAATATTCGGTATCTACCAGTTTGGATTTATACTCATACAGAATGCGCACCCATTGGTCTGCTTTTGTGAGTGTTTTCATACATATTCACAAACAGATACAGTGTATACAGAGATTTCATATCCAGGGCCTTCCAAACTTTGGGCATGGTGTCATGTTATGCTTTCTGACTCTCTTGATCCATATTCACAGATGTTCTAGCCGACATATAACTAAGGTGTTATAGGCATGAAAAAGCCAGTGCAGCCAATTTTAAAAGCATATCACGTGCTTTCACCATCTCCATTCTTCGATTTGCTTCTCTTTAGTCTCTTCTCCTTCCTCCTCCGGACAATCTCCTTATGTGCCCTGGGTTCCTTTCCACCTCCATGTCATAGTATTCTTAAAAAGTATCATTTTTTTTTGGATCTGCAAAAGTTATATGACATACAGTGAGAGAACATACGCAATTATCTCTAGTTGAATATTTTCCAACAATCGATCTCATTTCTTCCTATAGTAAGGATACATCCATTTCCATTTTGTATATAGAACTCATTTTCTTTGTCCATTCAAATGATGGGGGAACCTAATCGGATGACATTAGTTCGATAATGTGAATAGTGCTTCAATAAACATCCATGTTGGTATCTTCCAGCACATCTATCCAAGGAGGCAAAGGAAAAATAAAATAAAATTTTTCTTAGAAGGAAAAATACTCTGTGAATGTGAGCAACACCACAGCATGGCCTAGAAACTTACAAAAATGAAAGAAAAAATGATGAAGCCAGAAGAAGAAAAAATCAGTTTCTTTTCTTTTTGGCAGTGAATTCAATATGAGAAGCCACTATGCCTTATTCACTTTGATGGACAGCATCCTTTAAACATGGACCAGATCAATAATCTCCTCCCTTAAGGTGATTTTTTTTGTCAGATAGTGTTTATAGCATTGAGAAAACTCATTTTTGTAATCTGCCTAAAGTGATAGTGTTTTAATTCAACCCAAACAACATAAAGATGCTAATTGTGTATATTGTAGAAAACAGAATATTCCACACCTATTTGAAAAGTCAATGACAATTTTAAAAAAACCAATGGATCTAGGATGATTGTACTGAGAAGAGAAATTTGATAACTTTGATTATACATGACAGAAATTATCAAAGTAATATAGTGAGTTTCACTCATTTATTGTGTTTTATTTCATTAAAAACATATTTTATCAAGATAATATAAGTTTAATTTTGTGTAATATGTCATATTTCTCAGAAAACAGTGCTGAATATTGAAGATTAATTAAATTATATCTAAAATAGCTTTCTTTTTCACAAATATAATATACATGAAAACTTAAAAGATGTGCCAAAAATGAACAAATCCTGTTAATTGGAAACAGATAATACAGTAATAGTCCTATTTCAGATTTTTTATTCACCACTTTGTATATTAAGCTGAAATCTAAGGTCAGAGAAATGATTGAAAAGAATGTGTTTATGTAGCCCTCTTATCATAGAGAAATACTATGGACAAACAAAACTGTGACTGGGAAAAAGTTTCAGAACACAGCCACAGATGCAAATCAGGTTAATAATACGCTTCTTCACCTGAGAACCCAGAGCCACATAATCATTGGATGCTCATTAAAGCCAGCCTCAGAGGAAGTTGTGGATAATATAGTTGTCTATGGAAATAAATTATTGAAAATGATTGAAATAGTTCAAAAATCATCATTTTAAATCGAGATTATCTGACTACATTTAGACAAATATTTTTTCTTTTTAAATTATATTGTTTTGTAAACATATACAAAAAAATGAGAAAAAAATGTAAAGAAAAACACCTTGCCATTGAAATTTCTTCATCATAAAGATTAAAACATAAAGGAAACATAGTGTTCATTTAAACATTAACAACAGTGGAAACCTACTTTCTTTTAACTGCAAATCATTTACTTTTGCATCATGAAAGTTTTTAAATTTAGTACTATTACCACAGAACTCATAATGTACACAGTTCAGGAAAACTGGTGTAGCATGTCTTCAGGATGTATTTCTCAAATTAATTATAGGAAACTTTGAAATGATGTCATACAGAATCTATGAGGAACCAAAGTACTGTGCTCTTGGGTATTCACATCGATCATGTGTGCAAATTTAAAGGTGCCTTTTAAAATTTGAAAAATCTAAAGACTCTTAGAATGAAGTTTCTGTATTGATTATGTTCTTAGTAAAAAAAATACTATTCAGAACAACACATAGTAGTAAGAAATTTTTCACTTAAATATGTTTCCTTGATTATGTATATGCCATGTGATTCTGTATGTGTGTATGTATGGATAAGTATACAAGTAATGTGATTTAACATGAATACATAAAATAATGAAAATTTGATATGTATATATTAGAATTGGAGATCTAAACTCTAGAGGAAGAAGCATAGTATACCACTTTCTTTTGTATTGTTTTTGCTTGATTTAAACATGGTTCAAGAATACCCAGGGAATATATTGAGTAAATAACAAATCAAAATAGAAAATCATTCCTCTGCTCAGAATATAAATTATTTTTCCGGGGCAGAGAAAGTATCAGATGTACAAAGAATTTTATTAAGCACAATGTCCAGGGATATGGGATTAAAGTTCCAAAAACTTTTGTGTGTTATAATACTCATACAACTATTTCTACATGAGTAAATTTAGTTTAAAATCATATTGTATTTACTAAGAGAAGTTCACAATGACATAGACAACAAAATCCATACATACATTTTAATGATTACTCATGTAGAGGAGAAAATATTCATGTCCTATATCAAAATTGATAATGAAAAGAATTTCCAAGCATTTATGTTTCAAGATAGAGTTAATCTCTTTTTTCAGATTAAATAATAGAATAATGTAAAAAAATGTTGACTGAGAGGTAAGTTCTAGAAAACTATTGAAGAGTGATATTTGAACTTGGAGCAACACCTGAAGTATTTGGCTACAATTTTCAATTCCTCAAACTTTATTCTATACTATTATTTAGTATAAAATATAAATTAGCAAACTTGTTTTTAAGGGTCTCTTCCTTAGTCTTTTCAAAGATTGTACTGGAATTCAGGGTCAACTTTACTTGTATATTCTCATGAAGATACAGTAAGCTTTTATTTCAACTTAAGAGTATGTATAGCAACTTTAGAAAGTTGGGATTAGTTGTAAATTATTCCTCTGAATGTCTCAATTGGTAATTAAGTGCAAGCTAGATTCTTCTGTAGTATCATCTTATCCAATCATGAAAGAAGTTTGCTTTGGATGAATCTATGCATCCACTAAAGCAATGTTTATATAAACATAACTATAGTATAATCATTTTAGCACTCCAAAATTGCTGTGTTTTTTTCTGAATTCTCTAACAATTTATTCAACTCCAGTTAATCCACTAGCTTCTTTGTTTTTTCTTTCTTTTTCTTTTTTTCTGGGTACACAATATGTCTTCTGTCTTCCTGGGTATTGCTACTGATAATCACAGTATAGTTATTCCTTTCAGATCAGTTATTTTTTTCCATTGTGTGTATTATATAGTAATAAATCACTCTAAATCCCAAAGAAGTTAGCTCAACAAACATATTTGCCTATGAGTCTAACTGTTTTGTTAATCTTGGTGGAGATGGGAAGGGGGCATGAGTTTCACTCATTACTCTGTCAACTATTTGGTATAATAGATATTCAATATCTGCTGTGTTTACTGGAGATAGGAAAAATACTTGACAGGCGGTGTTATTATTTTGCTGACCTTCCCTGTCACCTGGATGCCCTGTCCCTTTAAGAGACAAGCTCTGTCCACTTGTACCCTTCATTCTGCTGAGGCAAGCTGATCCCCCAGCCTCCGCTCCAGCTTGCTCTCACTCTCTCCCTTCCCATCCCACTTCTGAAGAGGTAACTTCTCCCCCTCTTACTCTCCTTTCTCTCTTTTTTCCTCTCTCCTTTCTCCTCATTTCTCCTTTCCCCGTTCCCTTTCCCATCCATAACCCAATAAAAAATCTCTATACCCAAAATCTGTCTATGTATGATATATCTGTTTGTCTCTCATCTGCCTTGGTCTCCCACCCACCAAGTAAACCTGCCGAGGCCTGTGGGGAACTGCAAAAGCCTCAGGTGAGCCATCTTTGTCCCTGTGAGGTCGCAGGTGGCCCACAGCTGCCCCTAGTGGGACCACCTGTCCCTCATGGAACCAGCCTTCCCATTCACCATATGTTTATAAACAATAAGATTGGTGCATGACTCTGCCAGGCTCTCTCCACATTACTGCCAGCGGGCAGGCCAGCTGAGGACACATAGGGACCCTGAACTAGGACCACTTTCCAACATCCTGTGTGTGCTCCATCACTGCAAATGGTAAGGTTTCTTTCTCCAAGTCAGTTCTCACTCATATTCACCTCTAGTTGCTTCCCATAGCTAAAAAAAAAAAAAAAAAAACGTGAGCAGACCACTTGGAAGTGGTTCTCTCATGCTGATCAGATTCTCCCTGCCCATCGGGCCACTTGGAAGTGGTCCTATCATGCTGTTTTGATTTTTGGTCTTTGTTTGTTTGTTTGCTTTTTCTCTTGGCCCACTCGGAAGTGGTCTTCTTGCACTGCTACCACTGTTGGTCAGATTTCTTGGTGTGGTCCTAGCTTCCGATTCCTGAGCCAATGGGCCTTGAAGTCAATTTGGCTTGATTACCAACCCACGCGCAATTTCAGAGATATCTGGTTAGTTGCTCTTGTGCTTTCACCATTTTCACTGTTCTTACATTCTTAGCCATGTGAAACAAGCCCTCAAAAACTATCTATGCAACTTCCCCCATTTTGTCTTTCACAGATCCTAAATCCTCTGCTTTGCTTACAGATCCCTAACCTTACCTGCCTTTACACAAACAAATGGCCTATGTACCCCACAGATGACAACCTAAAGTGTGAACTTTCTAATCTCCACCAGCAAACAAGACTTTTGGGGATCAGCCCCAACCAAAAACATTTCTTACCTGCGTAGAGGCATGGGAAAAATGAAGACACAATTCACACCACAGTATCAGGAAGGAGTCTCAGGGATTATTCAGATTCCCAAATCACTTGTGTCTATTATTCAAACAGTTTTTAAATCTTCATAAACTGGGGAAGAAGGTAACAAAAAGCTTCATTAACATTCTGTTTCCTGAAGGCTTAAGTCACAAACAATCCCACACCAGTTTGGAATTATGACCAATAGAGAAGCTATTTATTTAAAGGGAAAAAACTTACAGATCACCATCCAAGACAACAGCCCTCTGCTCAATCAGGAAGGGAATCTAGTCGCCGGAAGAGGAGCCAGAAGCCAGCGAGAGAGCTGAGGGAAGTGGCCGCTTTTTTAAAGGGAGAGAGACCACGCCCCAGTGGGCTGGTATCTCAGCTGCTATTGGCTGAAGGGGCGGAAGGAGCTCCCGCAACAGTTTCCTAGGTAGTGGGAATGACTTGAGTCATATTATGTCGTCTTGGTCACATAGTGTGAAGACACCTCTTCCCCAGTTGACTTCATAGTTACAATGGAAAGGAGCAGAATTATATTAGCATATCCTGGTACCATGGGATGGCACTGAATTTGCTTTACTTCAAAAGAGCCTGGCGAGCACCTCCTGTGTGGAAGGTGCAAATTGCCCCTTTAAGTTGCTCTGATTCTATGACTGCCAGACAGACAACGTGGGATATGAGCCTGCATTTTTTGGTCCCTACACAGTCCTGCTAGTGTCCCGCTGGTTCCATTTCTTTTTTTTTTTTTTTATTTGGTTTTTCGAGACAGGGTTTCTCTGTGTTTTTGGAGCCTGTCCTGGAACTAGCTCTGTAGACCAGGCTGGTCTCGAACTCACAGAGATCCGCCTGCCTCTGCCTCCCGAGTGCTGGGATTAAAGGCGTGCGCCACCATCACCCGGCTCGCTGGTTCCATTTCTATTTCCCGAGGCAGCCCCACCCCCACCAGCCTGCTGGCATCTCACACCTGCTTGTATTTTATGCCTGCCTGGTCTCCCTTTTGCACGGGACTGCCCGTGTCCCATTGGCTACATCTTTCTTTTTCCTGCGCAGCCCCATCTCTACCCACCTGTAAACACTCTTTTCCTCTCTAGTATTCCTTCCTTCGTTACCACTGCTTCGATTCTATCTGTCACTGCTACAGCTGCTCCCCCAGAAACTGGCAAGATGAGTTGGATCCACAAAATAGCTGTTTCCATGTTTCCGTTTCCAGCCCCTTGTTCCCTGCCACTGCTGATGGTACAGTGGCTCAGCGACATGCTGGCTCATGGTACTGAGTAATTTTTTTTTCTACTTCTTGTATTGATGAATATGTGAATGGTGTGTCTGTCACCATTAAATGTGTGTTCTACATGGCCTCTATATCTTTCTTGTTACTTGTATCTGTTTATAAAACATGCATTCATAAAAGCATCGTTTCTCCATACAGCATGTGACTACCACCATTTTGACTAAGGGCAGGTCAGGTGACCACATCCCACCATCTTTACTGAGGTATTCCTTTCCTAGTCTTATGATTTATTTACCTTTTTTT
>NC_022021.1:37356179-37395847 GCF_000317375.1 Microtus ochrogaster
CTATTGTCAATTCTATTATTAAGCTTCTATTACAAGCAGTTTTTTTTCTTCTTTGTCTTTTACATGTATAAATCTTACCTATTAAGTTGAGAACCAGTACAGTCAAACTTGGACCCAGCTCCACAAGCAGATCTTTTTCTGTAGTTATAACTTACCTATCCCAATAAATAGTTCTTAATTGCTCAGAGATCTGGGAAATATGGCGTTTAAATGTTTAATTTTTTAAAAAAAATATAACACAGAGGGAGTCTGCCTTCTAGCATTGCTCTATTTCCTCCAAAGAAGATATGTAGGCACAGTACAATGTCCATCCACAATTTGCTTCATCAACTGCCAATCACTGACTACTGGGCAAACTAAAACTGCCTCTCATCTAAACTGAAGATCTCCAGATGTGGACAAAGAATCAAATTCAATTGACTTTCCTAATGGCTCAGGTCAAGATGGGCTTGTCTTCCTACAGATTTCTAACCCACATGATCTTCTAAAACCTTGCAGGCCCTGTGCTGAACAGCAAAAGGCAAATAAAACCCTCAACGACCATGGAGGACCCTGAAGAGATGCTCCAGGTAGACAACCAAATAAGTTTTCTGATATTTTAAATCAATAACTCCTCAAGTAAAATTCAGTCCTTCTCAAAAATCTCCGATGCAGTTTGACAGCTGAGAGATTTTTATCAGTTTAAAAGGACAAACTCACCAAACAAATTTCAGTATAACCTATTAACGTGTTCTAAATAAAGGGTGACTTAAAATATATGAATACCAGTGATTAAGATGTGTGTCTGCAACTTATAAAGGTAAGAGGACAAATGCAAGTTATCAAATTTCTCTCTCACGCTGCCTTTCACAGTTTTAAAGATACTTTTCACTGTACAAAAACATCTGTCACAATCATTCTAACATAAATATGATGCCACTTATATAATGTATATGTCTAAAACTTATGTTTTCTGGGAATAATGGCCTCTCGAGGTTTCCAAGATATGACAGCAATTTTTCCAAAAGACAAGTGTTCCTGCAACTCTGCTAACCAGGTTAGTCCATTTGGACATGTGTGTATACACTTCCCATGAATCTGCCTAATGATCGTTAGCTGTACATTTACAGTAGAGTTTTGTGGACTCCAAATAAAAATGTTAAATATGTGATGAGAGAATGAAAAAAATATATATATACATATAACAGTGACTACATAAATAAATAATATTGGAGCTTAGCACTAAAACTAAGTGAAGAAATTCTTTTCAAAATATGGTACTTATTATAATAAAATGATATTTATTAATTGCAGGGAATAAAGGTTCATATGTTTTGTACAAAATACTAAAATAAAATATATAAAATATTCAATAAAATAAAATGGGGTAGGCATGTTTGTTTAGCTATTAAGACAATCTATTGTTCTTTCTGAGTACTAGAATTTGGTTACCAGCAATTGGCAGCTGTAAGCTGACTGAAACTTCGGGTTCACAAGATCCATAGGTATCCTTTGATTTCTTATCTGTTTGCATATATCACATGCCCAGAGTCACAGAGGACACACACTAGTACACATAATTGAAAATTGGAAATAATCTTAAACACTTCTAATATACAAAGTGCACATCATTTCACCTACTGCTTCCAGAATCAGAGCATGCATGGTTTGTGTCATTCTGCTCTTTTGATTATTAGTTTAGTTCATGACTCCACAAAATTTACAAAAGTACATTTCATCTACACATAGTCACACAGAATTGGCAATATTAATTATAACTTTTGATTTTAATGTATAATCTCACAAATGACTCAAGATTATAGTTAATCCCTAAGCTTCAGATGGTCTATAAATTTCTCGGTTTTTTTTCTTTCTTTTTTTTTTTCTCCTTGTTTTTAAGGAAAAATTAGGACCCCTTAAGGTCCCTGAACTTTATGATCCGAGACCTCAGAATAGTTGTCAGGAATTAATCCATTTTTTTATATATTTTGAGAAAAATGGGTACTCATGAGAGAATAGTGAGAAAAGGGTGTCACACCAGGAAATTGAGAGAACAGATTATTTTATCATGTATAAACAAAGTTATGCTCTCTAAATATCATGAGGGATGCATTTTAGATACAGATTAAACAAACATTGATTGCTTTGTTGTTAAAGGTATGGTAACTTGTTTTCTGAAGCCTTCCAGTTTTCTACATTGGTCATATCCTTTTGTATATGCCCCCTGCCCTCTTTTCTAAGAGATGGCTAGTGATCTTAAAAAAAATGGACAGTTTTCAACTCCCATATTCTGTATGCTCATACTCTATTTAATAGATGAAAATTCCATAAGAAATTTCTAAAAAACAAAAAAAAAAAAACAAAAAAAACCCTATTAGTTAGGAATCACAGCTTGAGAGAAAATTTAAATGCATTTCCATATGGAGGCATCACCATGAACATTGTATTAAGTCCTACGGTGACCATGAGAGATGTAGTTTCACATTCAGTAAACAATGAAAAACAGTGAAAGAATTTCCAGAATTCCTTGCTGTTTTGATAAACCCTGACTGATTAGAACATATACAGTTTCTTCATTATATTAATCTATGTGATCCTCTGAACTGTTGGGACAATATAGAACACTGAGATACCCTACACTAGCTAATTTGGGATACTGCTAAAATCAGGGGAAAAATCAATATTTTATCGTTTCAGTATGTGTCATTGGATAATAAATAATTTCAACCCAATTCATTGCCTTAAATGACCACCTCAAAGTCTGGTAGCCTAGAATTATCTTTATCTGATATTTTACAACTAATACACTCATGTAATCCCAACCATCAGGAAATGGAGGCAGCAAGGTAATCCTTGGCTAGAAAGCATGTCTGAAGTAGCTGTGGCTATGCAAGATCCTGTCAAGAAAAATAAACAGAATCATACAAATGAGATAGAATAACAGTTTCAACCATGCTTCTACCAGGTGAATGCAGTTGAAACTGTAGATTCAATTGCTAAAATAAATGTCATCTGCTAAACTCTTTTAAAAAATTGGCAGAAAACCTTGCCAAACTGTGGTACTAACAGTAAGAGACTATACATCTTTATTTTACTAATGTCTTCTGTATATTTCTTGACTCACATTGATTACATTTTAGATTTATATGTGATCCTAAAATTCAATATCTTGGTTTACCAAAATGCATTGTTGCTTCGTATTTCTTTGCAGATTTGTTTTTTTGGGGGGTTAACAAATTTTATCTGACGCTGTCTTAAAATGTTCTTCCAAGATACAAACTACAATGTAAAATTTTTCTGAAAAGTTATATGTAAGTTATTTTACATAGTTCGTGATTATTACAAATTTGCCACACAAAAAATATTGCTTTATCTGCATCATAACTATGCTTGATATCAGAAGTTATCATTCTGTAATTCAAATGTTAATTGGCAGTCTAGTTACTGAAGGTCTTATCAGCCCCAAACATTAAAAAGCAATCAGAGTGGAATTGTTCTAATCATTTCTTTGCAATGAAAATATAGCCCAATTAATCTATTTCAACCCCTTTGCCAATATAGTAAAAACAATAATCATTTCATCAGACATGAAAGGCTGCATTTCCACGATTAAGGACAACAGCTGATCTTCACTGCTGTGGATGTCTTAGATGTTTGATATAAAACAATTTTAATAAAGCAATCATTTGCATCCTTTAGAATAATGAGTCCGGCCACCTTTTCATTTTGCCGTCACTTCTGCTGCTCAACAGCACATCTTGTGGGAAAAGATAAAGACTCGAGAGCACAACAGAAAATTAATTTGACAGCTCAGAAAAATCTTTATACCTTTTCCCACATTTTGTTCCCTTACTTATTTTCAAGCCATTTGTCTTCTTCTCCTAGGGACTCAGCAGATGACAAAGTCTAACAAAGCTTCTGAATAATTTACTAACATTGCTTTTGAGAGCACACATGGTGCAGAGATAAACCCTATGAGCAGGTGGATGCTATAACAGAAGCTTCTATGTCCATTTCCACAGTAGTAACACATTAGATCTTTACAGATCTTCACCTTGATACATTCCCAGAAATGTTTTACTCTTCTGTTAGAAAAGATCCTGATTTGCCATGTTTCAAGTATCCCTGGATCAGATTGGAGAGAACAGTTTGCCAGGTGGCACTTCTGCTTGTAACCAACTCAGAAGGACATTTCTACATTCTAAAAATAGTCTGATTAGTACTTTCAGCAAGCTGATTCTGAGATTCCATCTTACACCTGTAAGAATGGTCAAGCTCAAAAACACTGATGGTACATGATGCTGGAGAGGATGTGGGGTAAAGGGAACACTCCTGCACTGCTGGTGAAAGTGCAAGCCCTTTTGGAAACAAATACAGCAATTACTAAATTAAATTCTAAAAAGGAGCAGTGATCCGAATTCCACTAGATGGCTTACAGACTCTGCCAGACAGACACACAGGTAGACTATACTACACAGAAACAGAAAGTACATTATATTAATTATGATCATCCTTGACAGGCATGTATTTTACCTACAAAACTTTCTCCAACAGCAGTATTATGCCAAAACTATCTGCTTTTATGACTACATCATCCTGTTTTTTTTCAGTTAAGGTATTAAGTCCTTATTTTGGAGCAGTACCTTGCTTAGTAAAGAAAAGCAGAATGGAATCTAAGAGATAATTTGGCAAAAAAATTGCTATGATCAATTTTCCTTTAATAATCAACAAATTGGTAGATTATTGCAAAATAGTGATTTGGGGCAATTGTGTTTCCTCAATTCGAGGACGGATTAATAATGTTTTCCCAGCTTATCTGTTGCTGAAATTCACACTACTACATTCCTTTATTTTCCCAAAGGTTGTAGCAAAAGATCCCTTAAAGGGTACTATCTTAATTTTTACAGATGGTTCTTCCAATTGAAGAACTACATATGTACATATGTTGTTAATGGTGAAAGACATGTAGTGCAAACAGAATCGGCCTTGGTTCAAATAGTTGAGTTACAAGCTGTTACTATAGTGTTGCAGCTTTTTGCAGATATGGCATTTAAACTACATGCTGACAGCCAATATATTTTAATTATCGTCAAGTCCTAGAATACATCCCACGTATTGGAACTAACAACAAGCAAGTTAAAATTTTATTTCAGGAAATTCAAAATGCCATACAACAAAGAAAGTTGACATGCTTTGTAGGGCATATTAGAGCACATTCAAATTTTCCCAGTCCCCTAGCTGAAGGCAATGCTTTCGCTGATAAGTTTACAAAAATAATTGCTTTAACTAGGTTGTGTTTGCTCAGTGATCACAAACTCTGCATCATCAAAATAGCATAAATTTAAGAAAACAATTTAGAGCTGGGAGGTGGTGGTACATGCCTTTAATCCTAGCACTCAGGAGGCAGAGGCAGGAGGCACTCTGTGAGTTTGAGGCCAACCTGATCTATAAGAGCTTGTTCCAGTACAAGCTCCAAAGCTACAGAAAAACCCTGTCTCAAAAATCCAAAAATCAAAAAAAGAAAAGAAAGAAAAAAAAAACAATTTAAATTTACAAGAAAAGCTACTCACCAAATTGTTCAGCAATGTGATATATATGACCACCATATTTACCTGCACCTTATCTGGGAGTAAATCCCTGAGGACTACTTCTTAATCATTTCTGCCAAATGGATGTTATTCATATTGCAGATTTGGAAAATTAGTCATGTGACAATTGATGCATATTCAGGATTCTTGATGGCCACTGCACACACTGGGTAAACCATTCAACATGTAATAACCCATTGCTTAAAATGCTACTCATATATGGGAACTCCAAAATCATAAAGACAGATAATGTGTCCTGATATGTTAGTAATCCATTTCAGCAATTTTGTTCCCACTGGAATATCAAACATAAGATGGGTATTCCTTATAATCCTCAAGGACAAGGAATTGTGGAGCACTCCCATTGTTCCTTAAAAACACAGTGTCAAAATGTAAAACAGGGGAATTATATCCTCAACTGCCATATAGTGCTTTGAATCATGCATCTTTTTCACTAAATTTCTTGATTATGGATGTCCATGAGCAATATTCACTGTGAATAGGTTTTGGCATGATGGCACCAATCTGACCTATGCTAATGCAAGGTGGAATATGGAGAGGACCCAATCCTGTGTTAATATGGGGTTGAGGGCATGTCTGTGTTTTTTTTTCATAGGGTGAGGATCGAATGAAATGAAACATCTGGTTGGATACACCCAGCAGAAGGGTGCCAGCCAGCGTGATGACATTGTAGCTGCTAATCTCTCCACAGAAGAATCATGAGAGTTTGTGTTCCTGATTTCTTCATACCTAACACTATGTTTCAGTCTGAGGAAACGGGGTACCTGAACCAAAGTCCCTAACTTACATCATGCAGCAGTTTGAGAAGGGAAAAAAAAGATCATGGTGATTACTAGTGATTGCTACGTTTTTGATGAACTTGCTGTGCAAACTGTCTGTTTACATTGGATTCAGTTCCAAAAATGTATACTGAACATTTGACTGTTTTATACTTTAGCACACAGATTTTAGATTACCAGTGAGGTATTAAATCTGCTGTTGAAATATTGAAAGAACCTGAGAACTGAGACCTCAACTTTCCCTTCAGGTGAAAAGAAAGATGCATTACAAGGGATGACTGAAGCCCCTCTTCAGATATGGGGAGAGTATTTTAAAGTGCTCAGAGACTGGGACAATTACATAAAAGTATCAATAAAGTAGGAGTCTTATCCATCACAAAAAACTTGTCTTTTGATTAGAATGAATTTAAAAGAATTGTGATTTGAAAATAGCATATTTATTGTTAATTTATACATGAGAATTATGGATTTACCTGTTAATATTTATAACTGCTTTAGTTCACTATAAGATGTTAATGATGAGAAAAGGATTAAGACTTGTTTAAGAGAAGTTTGAGGTTGCTAATGAGTTCTTGGATTTGAAGATAAATTTAGATTTTGATACAGCTGAAAAATGTTAAATACTCTAGATCAATTCAAAAGAATATTCCTATCCCTGGCGATCATCTACTCTTTTAATTAGGAGATAATGTAGCCACACTTAGGAGCATGTACATCACAAAACATTATCTGCTTGCACACGATTATCTCAGTTTTGGTAAACTCTTTTGACAAAAAGTGTGCTCAAAGACTCAGAGTATCAAGAGAGGCTTTCTTTCTTATCTGTTTGCTTACAGAGCTCAGCAGTCAGAGATAGGTTTGATTCTTTCCATTCTAGGTGGCTAAGATATGGGCATGCACGATTGGAATGCATGCACCAAAGACAGGTAACTCTGGAAAATGGAAAAGTTTTCACGTAAGGCAGATACCATCATCTGTCCTGTTTCAGACGCACAGGCTTTATTAAAATTAATTAAAAGGGAGGAATTATGGAGGCCCCAAATTGTGAACCTATTACCACCTTGTCTGAATGTCAGAGAGGTGGTTGCTCATAATTGTTGACAACAACCAGGGCTAAACCTCCTGACCCAGGATGTGGTTACTAGGTTCTTTTGACATTAAGATGCCCCATGCACATAGAGCTATTCCACCCTGAAAATGGTCAGGAGGTTTGACATTGGGTGTGACTGCCTTCACGATATTGGGTCTAGGGTGAGTTCACTGCCTAAAGAACAGAATGCTGATGACTTGATATCTCAAGTTATTGACGCAATTGACTGAGTTGTCTTTTGTATCATTAAAAAAGTCTTTTGTTGTCTCCTTTTTCCTTTTTATTGGAGTATAAAAATGTATGGAAAATTAAATTTGGGGATTTTCAGTATTCACCGAAATGCCCTCCTGATACTATCCTATGTTTCTGTTTTATTAATTATACTCTCATCCTCAATCTCATTACTAATTTTCTGTCCCCCATACCTCTACCCTAGAAAGTGGCATTTTTGTTAAGGCTTCTCTCCAATACAAGACTCATGCCTTTAAAAGTGACTTTCAATTTTCCTTAACGAAGAAAAAAATACCACAAATCTATTCCTACAGATAATAAAGGTACTAGTTATTTATTATACAACAACAAGTATTTTTAAGTATTTTAAGCATTTCTTGTGTTATATTTTTAAGAGATTATTTTAGAGTGCGGGAATATTGATGATCTTTTGTGACCTTGACATAATTTTGTCATATTGTAAAGATTCTACAATTTTAAACTGGGAGTTAGTGTTTGTAAATTTTTTTATTGATTGATTATGTTTTAAAATGTTTTCTTTACATGTACAATTTTAGATCCTATTTATTCCTAGGAATATGATAATTTTTTAGAATAAAATGCTTCTGCTTGTTTTAGTTTCTTGGCTTTTCTTCAGGTAATAGCATATGTATGTGGGAGGGCATTTTCTACGTAGAAAGAATACAATCAATCATTCCATCTTCACCAAACTGCCCTGTGACCACTGGGAGGGGCAGGGCAAAGCAAAAGGGAATAGCAGGATGGACATAGTAATACTTTTAAGCTTTTCTGCAGGTGCAGAATTCTGATGAATTCTTTTGAAAATATCTCATCTTAATGAGCTCTTCAAAAACAAGTAGCAGAAAGGCTATGTCAGTAAAGTCAGAGATTCTGGGATTGTGAGCTTCTTGTATTTCTTAATGACATCATTCTTGTTCTAATTACTTGAACCCATTTGTTTAGTCATCTACTAACACATATATTGTTATTAAGTAGTTATCCCAGGGAGCTTTAGCAGATTCTGAAAATCCAAAGATTGAAAAGGGAAGTTTTTTTTCCTGCCTCAGGATTTGAAATGCATTGCAAATTAAATTTCTGCTGAAAAACCCTCCTATCAGATGGTACATAATTTACTAGAGACAAGTATGAGGCTTCCTGTAATGACATCGCAAATCAACCTTTAATGTAATACATCCAAAGCATGGTATTAGGAGGGTGATATAAAAATGGAGAATTTAAGTAAAACTTTATATTGTATTCTCTCAACTGAACCTCAGAGAACAAAACACAGATATGTTCAAGTCTTAATCTCCTGAAGATGGTGTTATCTGTGTGGCTATGGTCTTTGTGATGTATTATTGATCATTGTCCTCAGTGCTGGTAAGACTGCCATCATCATTCTATTGTGGAGGATATAGTCAACATTAATTGGGCAGGAAACTTCTCCTTTCTCTGTCAGATTCATCATATTCGATCTCCTCTCTTGTTGCCTTATGAGCTCCCTTCTACAAATATTTCCATTCTGTCACTTCATTCTGGGCTCTAATTAGATTTGATCAATGAGAAGCCCTGAGGGAAAAAAAGCCTGGAGGGTAAATAGAAATGCATATCAAAGTTTTCTTTGTCTCAAACTCAGCCACAGAAATGTCTGTATCATATGGTATTTTATTTTTAAGCTAACCTTCTCTTCCTAGAGCCATGACAGCCACAGTTGCCTGAGCAACTCAGCCTGGGTTCATTCTTACAACTGTAAGTCCCTTTCTCACAGAATAAAATGTGTTACTCCAGATACTTCTTCCTGACAGTAAATAGTAATCTATTTGAGTATTAGAATGGTTAGATCAAAAGTGTGAAAAAGTATATCTTTCATTAAGAAAAACTGAAGTGCTTTTACATTGGTCAGTAAAAGACCTAATAGCCCTGCTTCTTTTCTCCTACAGAGATGATATCCTTCACTAGGACTCTATAAAGTTAATACCTAGTGCTGCAGTGTCTGATCGGCAGGAATTTACCAAAAATATTAATACTTAGACCACATACTAAATGTATCTATCTATCTATCTATCTATCTATCTATCTATCTATCTATCTATCTATCTATCTATCTATCTATCATCTGTCATATATCTATTTATATCTGTATACATCTATATGTATCTCTATATCTCTATTATCTATACCTTTAGCTCACAATAAAGGATGAAAAATCTTTTAGAGATTTCAATTTATTTAAAAGAAAACTTGAAGGCCAATTCTGGGTGAATTCTAGAAATCCATGTCAGTATATGGATTGATAGGTCAATGAACCCAGGCAGTTGGTTTGCTGGGGAAACTGATGACAATGTAAAGACAGGCTTATAATTAAATTTTAGTAGATCTTCAGGGTTAAGTCTAACTGCAGAGGTAAAGTATGAGACTATAGGAGAGAATTAAAGATTGGATTTCTGCCTGTCTCAATTGCTTCAGCTAGATTTGATCTCTACTCTTGATGTGTCTGACTCAAATTTATCATTTTCCATTCTCCAGCATTCCTAGTTGAACCCGCTATACATTTACCCTCATAGACATGCCCTGTTCTCAAGAACTTAGAAATATAATGCTGTCAGCATCTTGGTAATAAAGTCTTTACCAAAAATGTAACAGGACAAGAAAGAGCTCAGAGATGAAACTTCTCACCTCCATTTGTACGTGAACAATTTCAAACTTCTAAGAGCTTGCTGATAGATTCTTTTTTCCAGTACCATAGGCTGAAACTGCCAAGAACAAAATCCAAGATTGTAATGCAAGTCAAATACCATATTGAACACTGTCAGCTGTTTGTGGACTATAGGAAAGAATGGGCTCTGGCCTGTAATTTTCTGTGGAGATATGGGGAGGACCCTCATAATGCTGCAAGGAAAGAATTCTCAAATTCTGAGGGGCTTATTTTGTCTGAAAAATTAATTTCCCACCCTCATTGATAGATTCATTCTTAATCCCATTCACTGGAGTATTTTCTCTCTACTCTTGTTTTTTTGGGAATTAATCCTGTACTGTCTCAGGAAGTAACAGTGGCCTTCTCTGAGGGACAGGTGAAACTAGACCCCCCTTCATACCAATTCTGAATACCACATTTTGTCATCAAACCTATACATAGACTCAAACAAATACAAAAAGTCAAAGCTGGGTGGTAGTGGCACACACCTTTAATCCCAGCACTGGAGGATTTTTGTGAGTTCAAGGCCAGCCTGACCTACAGATCGAGTTCCAGGAAATGTTCCAAAGCTACACAGAGAAACCTTGTCTCTAAAAACTGTATAAAACAAAACAAAACAAAACTGTGCCTAGATCCAGAAAAAAACACCTATCCCTGAGAGTAGAGGTGCAGAATGTAACCAATGATGAGCTATGCAGCTCCCAAGATTTTAAATGTTTTATAATGCAAACAATTAAAATTCTCTAATATCTAAAGAAGGATTTCTAGTGTATTAGGTAATGGAAGAAGAAACATAAAACTAGAGAAGGCTAAATTTACTGAGATGGGTCGATACAGCTCTGAGACATAAGGCTTCCAGAATTGATAGGGTAAGTGGACACAAGCCCCCAGTTCTAACCTCGAAGCTTACAAAGGAAAACTTGTTCTCCTCAGTTGACTTTCACTAAGGATACAAACCATAATTAAGGGACAGTCTGATGCCCAGGAGAACGCCAATACAAAATGATCTCAGTGGTGTTTTTGAAAGGATTTTTGTTTTGTAATGCTTTATGTGTAAATTTTTTTCTTTATTTTTATCCTAGTTGTCTTTGTTTTAAGGTTTCTAAGTTAGTTTCTTAATTTATTTTTTCTCTGTTTATGTAAATGTGTGTATATGTGAATTTCTTTGTTTTTTCTATTTATTCTGTTTGTATTATCCTATTAAGTTTTTTTAAACCTTATTTACTTAGTATCTTTCTTATTTATATGCCTGTTTGTTTCTGATGACAGAAATCAAGAAACAGTATGAATTTGTGTGGGGAATAAATAGGGAGGATCTGGGATGATTTGGGGAAAGAGAAAGTATAATTATAATATATATTATGGAAAAAATCTATTTTCAATAATGAAGAATATAATATAGAGAACGCATCATTAGGTGCTAGATAATTTATTAAGTACAAGGTGCTTCATGTTTCTTTGGATTTACTTCACATTCTAAGATGAACAGATACTTTATCAACAAGTTTTGAGTGGTTTAGGGTCTCCTACTCACTTGGTTAAATCCACCCTATGGTGAACATAAACGTCAAATATGATACTTGGTAGAACAATGGCGATCAAAATATTTGAAAATCAAGTTGTCCCCAAAGCTGGAGAATTAAAATACTCCAGTTAATCTGTACTGTTGGACACAGTAACTAAAAACCATGTTGCTTCTAATAGTCATTCTATGAAAGTATGGGGAGAAAAACATTTGTGAGATAAATTCCTGCATACAAGACCCCAAGAGATAAGTTAATCTGCTCAAGGAAAGAAACCACATCTGGCACAGCAACTAGAATTTCAATCAATTTCCAGGGCCCATCTGTTTTTTGAATACACATGTGAACTTGGAGAGTTAAAGGAACCACCACACACATATCTTTCAAATCCTTGGTGGTGGCTGTACTACCTGAATCCTTCCACTTATGTGGTGTACTTTTTAGTTCTCTATTTCCCCCACTGATAACATTTCTAAAGGCATCCATCTGGTCTTCCAACAAAAGCAACATCAGTCTGTAGATCATTGCAACAATACTGAGATTCTCTTAATTACTAAATATATCTCTCTATTCTTATCACACATGCTTATATTTGGAAAATAGACCCGGTGTGAGTCTGGGATCCATTGCATGCAACATACTAAGACAGTGACTAAAATTTCACTAGTCCCTGATAATTTTAAGGATATTCCTTGCCTAGACAACCAAAATGTTAACTGGAATTTCCTGGTTTTGCTGTCAGCTCGCATCCTATGTCTACAAGATGTTGAAATATCTGATTATATACTTTTTTTAAAAGTGTAATAACATTCATAAATGGCTGTAGATACCATTGATAAAGAACGAAATAACAATTAATGTAAACTTTTTTTTAATTCTTCTTTACTGGGACTTGGCCTCACTTTCATTTGAAGGACTTGGGATCTTTAAATTGGCTCATCTAAAATTCATAGGGAAACCAGGTTTTCCTAATGCTGAGATTGAAAGTAAGATTTTTTTTTTTTATTTGTTGTAATTTTCCCCACTTAAACAGATCAAGCAAGAACTTAGTAGACTTTCTATTTGTTTCACTTCTGGGAATACTATGATTAGTTAACCGATGAAAAGATCTATAAATGTTAGTCCATTATATGCGCATTGTTTTGTCTATCCTGCCCATGAAAGAAAGTGTACTCACCTTCCAGTGCTGCTGCAAGAGCAATGCTACTCTAGGGCCCAATTCCACCTCTTGCATTTACATTATCTAATTAAGCATCTGTATCTTCCACAGTATTATCTGCCACCCAGTGAAATACAGTGCCAGAGATCCCTAAGTATGCTTGGACTCCCCTCACAGAGTTGTTTCCAAAAGTAATAAATAGTGAAATACATATTTTCTAGTCTCTCTCACTGGCGAGTACTAGTTTGTTTGTTTTTTTAATGCAGGTATACTCTGCCATTACAATTGTTCTGCGTCTGCACTACATTGTTTGGCATTTCCACCTTATTCACAATTTTTTTCCTTGAACAATACTTTATAAAAACAACCACATAAACTGGTGATACTATTTTATCTGTGTGAGGAAGAGTTTTAATCCCAGAGAGGATAGGAAAGCATGCTATGGCATTCATGTAGTCAGAGGGCACTTTCCAGGAGTGTTTCTGTCCATTTTATGGGTTCTAGAGATGACATTCAATCTGTCAATGTTGAAGGAAGGAACCTTCACGTCTTAAGCTATGTCTTGGGACTTCAAATGAATTTTAAATCATAATCTTTATAAAATTGAAGTTACTCTTTCCCATTTGCCTCTATTTTACCTTCATTAAAATGTCAAGAGATAATATATATATTCTGATATATATAAATTCTGCTTTGTTTATGATATATTATATATATCATAAACAAAGCAGAATTTGCCTAGATATGGATCATAGTTACAATTTTAAGCAATTTAGATTATATCAACTCATTCTTTGGGATTGATTTTCTGAAAACATACTAAAGTTTCACTGACTTTCTACTGTTCACCAACTCATGTGCAGAATGAGCAGGATATAACCATACTGGACAATGATCGTCTTTTACTGTTCTGTCAGTTTAATCATGCTATCTCTTCTAAACCAAATGCTGGCGCTAACTAACCATCAGTAGAGAATGTGCTTTGAGTTGCTTTCTGGTAGTAATTAGTAAGGCGACTGGATATCCACTAGACAAAGTTTGAGAATTTGAAAAGACCACAAGGGAGGATGTGTGCTTTAAACAAGCATAGTCTTTGAATAATCACTGCATTTTAAACCTAATTACACTCACTAGAATCCAATTAAGTGACAGGAAATAATAAGGCAATAAAATGATTTGAGAATGAGCTTGATACTTGTAATCCACACTTCTTTAAAATTAAACCCTATGATTAAAGCTTTAAGAAAGGGTAAATGGCTTTTTTGTGTAGTCAAAGCTGAATTCTAATCTTGAATTCTATCTACTAGGTTAAAGAATTAGATTCGGATAAGAATACATTCTTACATACATACCTCATCAGTACTGTCTATGGTTATGCTCAAATGCCAAAGTCTGGTGCCCATTATAGGTACAACAACAAAAAAATATTAACACTAAAGCAATGTAAGTATTACTGGTAAAGGATCAAACATTAGACTAGCATTGCTAGAAAAGCAAATTTTGTTATATGCTTAGTTTAATTTCATTGGAATTTTAAAAAAACATCAAAATATTATAATGACATACACTTTCTGAGTATATTTAAAGTATGTAAAAATCTAATGTTGATAATGAATAGTACAATTAGCAGATACAAATATTTTCCCTGAGGTTCTCTTTATTATGTCCTGTGTGTACATATGTACATAAAACTGAATATTATCTATAATTATTAAGCAAATTAATAAGTATACATCAAAAATAAAAATGCAAGGACAAACATGGTGACACATAGCTAATTTCAAACACTTTTGAGAATGACACAGGAAAATTATAAAGCTAGCCTGGCTTGTCTAATAAGACTAAACCTACAAAAAATTCAAATGTATCCTGAAGGGGTTATTATGGAAAATTATGTTAATTTATGTTGTTTAAAATAGCACATTCTTTCTACAAATGGTTAAATAGGCTTTGAGCTTAAAAGAGTTTGTAGGCTACTTCTTACTTGCAATCTCCATCGAGCCTATTAGTGTTCAGCTATCAGCTTCACAGAATGACAGTTACACTGAAAAATAATGCTTCATGTTTCTGGGTTCAGCAAAACAAAGGAGAAATTTCTGACAACTTTTCACTCGTGCAAGCCACACTAAAGAAACACATCAAAGATGGTGAAACATTTTTTTTCTTGTATTTGAATAAAATTGTAGATTTCTTTCCAAATCTTAGGAAGATTTGGAGTAGGGACACAGGATAAGATGAACAAATATCAGAGAAGATGAAGGTAAACTCTGTATGAGCATGCACTGACTTACACCATGCAGGGAAGCAATTAATAATTCATGAAGTAGAGGTATGACACACTACTGAAAATGAGGAGGAGAGCATAGTTTTGAAAACAAAGTTTCAGAGTTTAAATGAAAGACATTATTTACATGAATATTGAACAACTGAAGGCAATGTTATTTACTAGGCAAGTACAATAGTTCCATTTTTTGAAAACATTCAAAGTACTGAGTGGATATGTTAATAGCCGTGATGGAGAGTGGAACAATACTTCCCTGTAAGGTTGGGAAAAAACTTTTGCCATGGTTTAGTGTAGTTTGGCCTCTGGAGGTTCCTGTGAAAACTCAATCTCTACTATGATAGTATTAATTGATGAGAGAACATTTAAAAGAAGGGACTCTTTGAAGGTACCAAAAGCCTTGGAGTCATTGCTAAGGAAATCAGTAAGACTGTTCTTGCAAATGGGTAATTTCATGTCACCTTTTCTCTTCCTATTACTTCTCATATGGTGAATTCAGTGCCCTACCAGAGTCTGAAAGGATAAGAATGTTCAATGTGGGGAATTAAATAAGCCTCTTATTTTTATTTGTTGGGAGCACAGCACAAAGGTCCTTGAACCCACAGATCTACAGCGAAACCAAGGATGTTAAAGATACATGATTGTCTTTCCAAATGAAATGATAGAAATCTTGTTCCACCCTCCAGAAACCTGATAATTAGGATTAATTAACTGTGTCAGGCCATATGAAGCTCCTACAAAAAGAACTTTAGGTGACTAGTAATCTTAATGACCCTAATAGCCAGTCGCTCCCCTATATTCCCACAACCAAAACCAGAAGTGGACAGTAGCCCAAACTACCTCTATGCTATCTGTCTGATAGGGCAGACTTTTAGGCCCTTAAGATAGTAGAGATAATCTATCTCTAGAACCCACCTTCTTGGGAGAAATCACATGTACCCTGAAATGAGTTTGAATGTACTTATAAGCCAATTCTAGTGTAGGGTGTAATGCTCTGGTGATGAAGGATAGATATCTGGGATGTTTTGGAGTTGTAGATAAGTCAGGGTACAGAGGCTCAAATATGAACAGAATGTCTTTCACCTGAAGAGGTGCCCAGGTGTCCCATGGACAGAGCTGACAGCATGCTCTTTGAGTTGGACATGGGCTGCATTGCATTGGTTTGGTAAAAAGACAATGAAGCCACAGAGTTGCAAAAAGGGGTTGGATTCATCAGGCCTTAAAAACTAACCATTTTTGTCTAGGAATGAAAGAACCCGGATTCCTTTTGCCTTCAGAGGGTCTGGGATGCACTGGCCCTGAAGAGGGGTCTGGAAACAACATATCTAAAGAAACACTGTGGTTCCCTAGGAATGTTGAGGCCTTCCAGTTATAGCTGGGCAGATATGGCCCAGGCTTGGAGGGAGGCATGGGATAGGTAGACATGAATTGGACCAACACTGCGTATTACTTGAAACCAGCATACCTTGTGATGGCAAGAAACCAGAATGCTCATTGAATGGAGAGAAGGTGAGATGCCTCAGGACAAGATGTTTTGGCAAGTGGTCCAGTTACCCCAAGAAAATGGGGAGACTAGGATCTCTTGGGGTTTTTTTTGTTGTTGTTATTGTTTGTTTTTATTTTGTTTTGGCTGTTTTTGTTTTGTTTTGTTTTGTTTTTGTTCAATTGCCCCAGCAGCATAGAAATGGCTGGTGTGTTCTGAGTCTTAGAGGAGTCACACTATAATTTCAGAAAAATACACTGCCCCAGGGATAGTGGGTGCCAGGATGGAAAGTTTGGATACCTAGCAAATCGTGAAGGGCTGGCATTGGCAGGGACATCCAAGAGAGTCTCGAGTTTTTATTTATTCTTAAATTGTCCCTTTTGAATTTTCAGATGACAAACAAGGGAAATTCAATCTGTGATTATAGATGAACTATGAGAGCTTACAAAATGTATACTGGAGGCTTTAGTAAGATCATTGACTGTAACTAAATCTCTAAAATACACTAATTGGTATCCATATATCTTATGAAAGTGGATACTGGACTGAAATTTGCTCAAGGACTCCCTGACAACTCTTCTTTCCTGCGTGACAAAAATGACCAAGGGAAGTATCCTGATCAGTTGACATCTCACTCTGCCACCAATAGAGAACCCCCTGCTTTTACACGTCACAGGATGTCTGTGAATAAAGTTCCTAAAGTTGTAAGCTGAGTAGGCAAGGAAATATGACAAGTGGCATCAGAGTGGAGGCAGGAGTAGTGCTGACTTTGTCCATGGAAATTAATAAAGAAGTCACAGAAATTGATATCATTTTAATTTTCATGGCTATATACACCCACATATTATATATATGTGTGTGTGTATGTATGTATATATATAATTGCCATTATGTAGTATTTATAGAGTACTCAAATTTATATTTTGTCAATCTCTAAGTCTGTCTCTGTCTGTCTGTGTATCTCTATATACAAATAACTACATATTTCTCTTTATTTCTCTGATGGTTTGCATTAGCCTGGCTTTGTTCATACATTTTCTGTATATCAATATGTACAAGGAAAGCGAACTATAGGTTATTCATTTCAATCATATGCACACTTCTATGTGAAGGTGAGAAATACTCATATTTAAAAAGCATATTAGTTCTTATTGTCAAAGTCAATCCCTGCTCCAGCATAGGGAATAATCAGTTCTGCATGGAAGATGCAGGAAAGCCCTGCTAAAATGACATCGGAGCTTGATTTTGAAGCAAGGGGAAACTATGTTCAAGTTAATATGTATTTCTAGCTTATTAAGGGCAAGGTATTCTACTAAGGTGCTATGAAGCATAGAGAAGTGTATAAAATATGGTCTCTTCAATTCACGGATTTACAATATAATGAAGGAGACCGACACATACACATAAGCTCCTGGGCAAGTTCTCCAGACATCATTAAGTTTAATCCTGAGACACTCTGAGATGTCTGGCATTCTTATAAGGATTATCCATTACCACATCCTCTGCAATGACTTGGGCAAAGTTGGCTCAATAAAAATTAGTCTATGGAGAATGGGTTTAACTCTAAACCATCAATATATTCATTCAATAAAAAGTTTCTCTTATTCATTCTGTTGCAATGTGTATAGTCAGGTATTGAAGGTACCTGTCTCAGAGGGCTTTTGGTCTACTGCAGCAGGCTAACAAAGCTCAGATTTCCCCAGATTGCTTCTTCCCAGGCATGCTAATAGAGGAAGGTTGAGACTACCTAGTATCCCTTTGTTTTATTTCTTTACAATGACACCTTTTTACCACTTAAAATTATTGTTTGCAGGTGATGACGCAACATACAAAGACTTTCGCTTTCTTCTTCACAGTATAGGAAATCCTTAAATTATGAATTAAGGAGTGTTCTTATCAAGTCCATACTTCCAATAGAAAAGATGGTAATGTTTATTCATATAGAAATGCCCCAAATCTGGAAACAGAAGTTACATCAAAGGTCATAAATATCTGTAATGTAAAACAAAGTTAGCTGAGCAAGTAATTCTGAATATAAAAGCATGTTTTTATATAAGTTTTCTGATTTGGAAACTTTTTGAACCTTACTTGTTACTATATAGCTTTGAATTTGGTCGTTGGACATGTGTCTTTAAATTCATGGGGGTTTTTTGTTCATGTTTCACTTTTAGTTATTTTTCTTCACAAAAATGATTGCATAGTGGGTTCAGAAATCTCTGGACCACAATCAGAAATCACACAGTTCATTTATTTTTAAATCATTGCAGTTAGAAGACTCACTGTACCCTAACAACATTGTTACATCTTTTTCTCATCTCCCTTCTGGTCCTCTGGATAGCATCCCATTTTCTATACCATTTGCTCCTATGTTAGGAGCAGCCAATGATAGATTTCTCTTTAATAACTGAATCGAATTCCTGTTATCTTCTTGATCTCAAGCCAATTTTATTTATTTCAAATCATTGAACTAAAATTGTTCCATGTAATTTTCACAAAATAACCTTCAGATACTCATTAGTATTCAGGTAAAGTCTAGTTCCTCAAAATTGATCACATGGCTCTGTATGACCCTCCTGCTGAACATCAATTCTGTTCATTCGCTCTCCATCTCTCACCAGCCCCAACAAACCCTTCTAATTCCTGGTTAAATTTATTTCTCACCTTCAGAATATGGTACGTTTTGGATCTACTTGAGTTGTTTTATTTACCCTAAACTATTTTAAATTCAAGACTGTTCTCACATGGTACTTCTTTATGGAAAGCTTTTCCATCACTTACTGACCATGAACTCCAACAGCTTCTGTGATTACTGTCTTTCCTCCATTTATTATCAGCTTTTTCCCCATATCTTATTGTTGTCATTATTTATATTCCATACTGTAATTATGTTTTGTGTCCTATATATTGATTTTCCAGGTTTATTAAATCATGACACTTCACATTGCTTCATGCTTTGCTTATGCTCAACACACATAAAAATGATTTTACTTAATTTTTATTTCTAAATAACTAGATTTATAATTACCTAAAAGACTGGGGAAGAGATGTAGGTGTGTTTGCAAAAACATTTCTAGGGCATATTATCTCAGCAAAGGAGCTACTGTATATGTAGGTGGTATGGTCTGATGGGAAGTGGTCTAAAACAGAATAAAACAGCAAGAAAGTAACAGAGTATTTGTCTCTCCCTTCATTGTTACTTCTCTGACTTGATGTGAACTGATTTGCCTCCAAGATCGCCTCCATACTGCAATGCATTGACACTTTGGAAACCACAAGCCAAAAAAATATGACTACGTCTGTTACTTTGTAAAATATTTTTTTCTCACAGTGGTGAGAAAAATGACTAAAACAACATTGTTCTATATTTTTTCTTTGTATTTTTTTCTATTCTATCTACATTGAGTGCTAAAAATACATCCACGCCTAATATATTTATCAAGTCACTATACATAGATAGTGTTGAATTTGTTTCTTTCTTTGAAGAACACTAATACTTTCTAAAGATTTTTTTTTTTTTTGGATTCACATACCACATACACACATAGAGAGATAGAAATCATCATTTCAGTTTACTTATTGGTTAATTGTTGGGCAATTCCCCTCTGTATGCTGTGAATGTGTTTTACTACTATTGGATGATAAAAGAAGCTGCTTCAGCCTATAGCAGGGAAAAGCATAATCACGCTGGATAAGATACATATAGAGAATAGGCAGCATCAAAGAGAGATGCCATGTAGTTGCCAATGAAGAGAGGTGCTAGAACTTTACCAAGTAATCCACAGCCTCGTGGCAATACACAGAATAATAGAAATGGGTTAATTTAAGATGTAAGAGTTAGTTTGTAAGAATCCTAAGCTATTTGTCAAGCAATCTTGTAATTAATATAGTTTCAGGTCTGGGTGGTTGGGAAAGAAGAAAGAGCCTCTGCCTAAAGAATGATGCCAATGTGGGCAACTTCATTCACATAAAACCTGAGAGAGTTGGGAAGGAATTCTAGATGCAAAGGAGAAGAGTTAAACATGGCTTCTTTGTGGTAGCATTTTCTTATGTCAGCTCTCTTTGCTACAGGCAAGCTTGTCTCATTTAAGAGAGCCTTCCTAACTCAGCTTTAGCTGCAAAATCATTGCAGCTCTTTTAAGAGGCACCACTACCAAATACTTAAATGGTGTTTATGAATAGACAACAGTATGCTTCTTGGTGGTGGCAGGGACCTTGAAATTCCATAGAGTTTTGGCAATAAACATGGCTCCCATTAGTACCTCTGCCATGAAACTAGACTCTCAGAAAGCTAAAGAATGGGGTGGATCCAGCTGCCAAAGCCACAGCTTTAATTCTAGCCACATTGGTTAGCAAATTAAAGACTCATATGATCAGAAACAGAGAGACATACTGTAAAGATAGATTCATATAAAAAAAAAACTTCTAAACAGTTTATATTGTGTTTAACATAATTTATGGGCTTGTGATAGAAAAGAAAAAGAATAAAATCCTTAAAAGAAAAAGAAAGAAAGAAAAAGAATAGTTGTGTATGGTGGCCAACTCCTTTAATCCCAGCATCTGGGAGCCAGAGACATGCAGATCTTTGTGAGTTCAAGGACAACCTGGTCTACAGAGTGAGTTCCAGGACATCCAAAGATACACAGAGAAACTCTATTTCAACAAAACAAAAGTAAAAGTAAAATAAAGAAATAGAGTTTAAAATAAAACCATTTAAGGAGGGAAAATTCACAGATACTGCCTGTTATGTTGTCTTTGAATTGCTTGATGCCTGAGGATGGAGCAACAGCTGCTAAAAGGCATTTGATTATAAATATAAATTCTGCTAGATTAATCTAACATATATGTTGTAAAAATGCCTTGACTTCACAATTTAAATCAAAAGATATGTTACTTTGAAGATGAGGGTTTGCTTTTGTTTCCACAAAACAAAATGAGATGCTGTGGATATATTCTGGTTAAAGAAAAATTGGGTTTGATCAATAAAGACCCCCTGCAAAATCTCTGATAAGAGTGGATGGCCCAGATGACCCAGCATTTCAGAGAATCTCTATTGGAGTTTCCTTTGAATTCAACGCCCAAAACAGCCTCAAGACTGCTTTTTGAGATGATCAATACTTATAGAATATTTCATTCAGGATTTAACCATAATCCTAAATTTTCTTTAGGGCTTCATAAGATTATCAGTGCCCCCAATCAGCAAGAAGTGGCCTAGAAAACTATGTCCACATTCCAAAGAACTGAATTATGTATATTTGTCTTTCTTTAGAGTGTTAGTTATAAGTTGTTAAGGAAAAATGTTGAATAAAGGAGACTAGATTCAGAGTTCTGGTTTTGAAACGAAAAATAAAAGGAAGAATTGTAGGACAATGGTCTTGTACCCTATAAAGATTTGTCAATGTATTAGTTTAATAAAACACCGTTTGGCCAGTAGTCAGGCAAGAAGTATTGGTGGGGTGACCAGAATAGGAGAATTCTGGGAAGAGGAAAGGCTCATTCTGCAATCGTCACCCAGACACAGAAAAAGTAAGATGAGAATGTCTCACTAAAAGGTACCAATCCACATTGCTAACACAGGCAAGAATTATGGGTTAATGTAAGATGTAAGAGTTAATTGATAAGAAACCTGAACTAATAGTCCAAACAGTTTATAATTAATGTAGGACTATGCGTGCTTCTTTGAGACTGAATGTCTGAAGGGTTGGATGGGATAGAAGCCTCTATCAACAAACTTTTTATTTAGACAGAAAAGGGAAGGTGGTGTGGCATTCCCATCTGTATGCTGTGAATATGTTTTATTACCATTGGTTAATAAAGAAATTGCTTGGTTTTATATCAGTGCAGAATAGAAAAGGTGGGAATTCCAAGCAGAGACAGAAGAGAAAAGACAGAGTCAGAGAGACACCATGAAGCTGCTGAAGGAGACAGATGCCTTGAAATCTTACTGGTAAACCACGAGCCTTGTGTTAAAATATAAAACAATAGAAATGGGCAAATTTAAGATGTAATACTTATTTAGTAACAGCCCAAATTAATAGGCTAAGCCATGTTTTACTCAATAAATTTTTGTGTGATTATTTCTGGTCTGGGCTGCCAGGAAATAGACAAGTGGTCTCTATCTAAAGTTAGTCCTTGTGTTTATCCTTCAAGGTGTATTTCCATATAGAGAATGTCTTTAATATTCTTTTCAGTTTCTGTTTCTTCTGAATTATTTTTATTTGGTAATCCTCTCAGGATTACACCCATTTATCCTGTGAATATTATTCTGAAATATCCCTTTTCCTAAAAAAGCAATTCTAATTAACTTTTGCCAGTTACAACTTATATACCATATAATGATTTATACTTAGTAATTGGTGCTTCCTTAAAGCATTTCGACATACGTACATTGGTAAATATTGTGTTCAGTGTGAAGTTTACTCCTCCTCATCACATTAGACATAAGCCTCCTTAACTGCCAGAAGGTGCCCTTCCTTACTGCTCAAAGAAATAAAGTATGCACACAATGTTTTAAGTACATCTTGTAATTACTCATAGAAAGTGAGCAGTTGTGCTCCTTACAACTTACCTTTTTAATTTACTCTTGTGTTTTTTTTCAAGTTGAAGTAATTTTATACATTTAATCACTGAGATTTTTTCTTCTAGTGAATTATGTCACTGTTTCCCTCTCTGACAAAGATACATCTGTCAGCTGTGGAGCCCAGTGAATACTCAAGTCAATTTGACAGCCACCATCTCCTTGATAATGATGCATGTGTACTCGCAGTATTTTAAACCAAAGATTCATGTGAGATATTTTGCTCATGATTTTGTCTTTTTTCTTTTGCAAAACAGAAACATAAGCTGCACTCTGAACTCATGTATTTCATATTGACAAAAAACAATAAACTTTTCTAAATCTCATATTTCCATGAAAAATAAAATCCAATTATTTCCAAGAAGATTCTTTAAAAAAAAAAGAAGTTTTGAGCTAAATTGTATAGAATGTAAGAACCATTCTTTGCATATACAGCAAGGTAGATCACTGACAAAAAAAGAAAATATTGTTTAATTCAGATATATGAAGACAAGGGGGACACATTTTCATTTCTATTATTGCTAGTAAGTCTGACTTTTACTTTATAAGCTAATTTAAAACAAGTGTTCAAATCAGTGCTGATTATTTTTCTTCTTTCTTTATTAAGCCTGACTATAGGTCATCTCAAATCTTGCTTCTTTTTATTAATGATCTTCCCACAACTTACCTACAGAAAAAAGTAAAGTAATATAAAAAACTCGAATTTCCATCCCATTATATATTTCTTATACTGCACATTCATTCCAGAAACAAAATTATTTGAATTTTCATATGAATGTTATTATCTCTTTAATAATTTTCTTTTCTATTTTCAGTTGAGTGTGTTGAACTCACACAAATATAAACTTTATCTTCAAGTTTTCTTCAAACATGCCATAATATCCTGGAAATGGCAAGCCCTGTTAAGTATCTGAGGGACACTATATTGTTGAGGACTGATGGAATGTCTTCCCAGATTATACTCTGCACCTCAGGTCCTCCTATTCATAACTCAGCAGATTCATTCTTGTTCCGCAAATCTTATAATTTCATCTATTTTCTCCTACAAAATTTCAAAACATTCTGAATAATTTGAAAGTGCTTTTATATTTATTTATCTTCTCTGTCATATTTAATCAGATAAAAGTTTTCAATAAATTGTTGCGATGCTATTGTCTTTTTAACGTATTAGTGATGCAGGAATAATCCACCAAACTTTTTTTCTTAGTAATACAGATACCAGAAAGCCAGCAAGTCACTATTGTTGCTATTACTAACACAATGTTAATTGATCTCCTTGCTATGTGGACCATTGTCTGTCCAAATATAAAATGGCCCATACTTACTAAAAGTGAATGTGAAAAAAATGGGCACATGCGTATTTTTGCTTATAAATCCAATTAGACTATTTATATGTACTAAAATGTTCATTTGTAGAGAGCTATCTAAAACCTACAAAAGAATTAGGAAAAGTACTGGATTCTACTCTGCTCCATTCCCACTGAGACAGACAAAGAGAGATAAAGAGAGATTCACATGACTTAGGGCCTTAGGCTTGGTGTATTTATCGCATTAGATTGCCTAATATATATACATGATGAAATTAAATAATGTTCATATTAGAGTTGCCTCTGCTTTTACTGTACATTCTATCAATGTGAGAACTGTATAAGTATATGTATCAAACATTATAGTGCAATATGGAAGAATCTTACTAATTTTCCCTCCCTCTTTTTATTGCTTGAGATACTAGAAAACATTAATAATTCTATTGTATCTAGAATTTCATATAATTGGAATATCACCTATCACTACTAATTGTGCTCTTTCCATTGACAATGCAGACATATGAGTCTTCTATATATTTTATTTTTATTTTAGTTTAGCATTTGTTTTATGATGGTACAAAAATCTGCTCATTCATTCACCTACTGAAAGCAATTATGATTGCTTGTAATTTCTTGGCTCAGGGAGTGGACATATAGCTTTGCAGTGGAGTACCTGCTTAGCAAGTTTAAATTCCCAAGTGCAAGTCCCAGAACCCAACATAATTCTTATAAATTCTTTGATGAGTTTTCCATTCACCTCTTTAGATATTTATTTAATGATTTTGAAATTTATCTTCTTGATAGTTCCATTGTTTATGCTATTATACAAACTAACTAAAAATCATTTCACTAGGGTTTGTTTTCTTAATATCACTGGAAGCAAACTAATGTATTTATACCTGATCCAAGCTCCCACTGTATGCCAATGATCATTTGTTACTTTTACAATGTTTAGCATATCTTCATATTCATATTTAATCTGCTTCTTATATTTAGTCCTGAGAGTTCTGTAATCATATAGACATATCTGAAGAGAAAATAACATGGAGATTATTCTAAGACACTTCAAGAATTGTCTGTTCATCAAGTTTTAAACTTAATTTTTTTGATTGATTCTTCCCGCTGTCTCATGCAAAAGTTAGGTATCTATGATTGTGCAGTTGATAAATGTCAGAATGCAGGTCCAAGTACTTCATTTTTTTCTGCTTTTATTGAATAAGATTAGCAAAACTATTTTCACACAACTTTAATTTTTCAGAAGCATGATCTATAATCACATTAAAATGTCTAGCATAAAATAATCGTTGAGCATATTTTTGATGGACACTTTATAAATTGTTGTCCAAACAGGTTTCCACAGCTGTTAAAAATAGCCACAATAAAATTTCCATTTGAGCTATATTCCCTAAGTTTTAATTTTATTTTCATTAATGATATGAATGTTAGCAATGTGTTTTCAATGAAACTTGTTCACAGATTCCCTGTTAGCAGTTGTTAAATTTACAAATAACAAATTAATAGTGGTTACATTAATTTTTAAAATGAGACAGAAAAGCATAATTATATGGTATTATTTCATAGCAGCTGTTTTGCATATGTTGTAAGACCAAGAATTAATAATATACAAAACTATCTAAGAAAACCATTTGAGAGACATTGCATCATTTTTTAGTATTATAAAAGAATGTTATGTTTTAATTTTTATTCCAAATGATTTTATTATATTATCTACGGTATTTCAATTAAACTTATTCACAGAACATTGCCCATAAAGCACACACTGGATCAATAAATCTTCCATTGACTTCTGCAATATTAGAAGGAGTAAAACTCTTACTTAGTAAAACACCATAAAACTAATAAGATTTTTTTTTTTGATTTTTGAGACAGGGCTTCTCCGTTGCTTTTGGTTCCTGTCCTGGAACTAGCTCTTCTAGACCAGGCTGAATTTGAACTCACAGAGATCCACCTGCCTCTGCCTCCCGAGTTCTGGGATTAAAGGCGTGTGCCACCACTGGCAGGCTAAGATATTTTTTTTCCTATAAAATAGTAGCACACTTGACAGGTATGTAGAACCAAAAGCTCTAAGCAGAAGCAGATACATGGAGACAAAGTCATAAGACTGTGGTCCCATTAGATGGGAAATTTTATGACTAAATTGAGTTTTCACATATAACACCACTAGTTGCGGCAAGGTTCTTGATGCAACTCTGATACAGTTTGAATTTTCTAGCTCATTATATGTAGGTCAACTACAGGCTTAATGTGGTACCTGCTATGGAGTAGAAGATATTCACAGTGTCACTCCATTGAACTGATTTCCCTATCCCAGAAGAGAGGGGAAATATAAATGACATAAAAATCCACTATTGTTATTTCATAAAGAGTCTCACTACATAGCTGTCTTAGGATTTCTATCACTGCAAAGAGACAACATGACCAAGGCAACTCTTCTAAGGAAAACATTCATTGGGGATTGCTTACAGTTTAGAGTTTTAGTTCATTGTTGTCATGGTGGGAATAATGGAGGCACACAGGTACACATGGGGTTGGGGAAGCCATATAGAGTTCTATATCTGCATCAACAGACAGAACGAATTAAGAGTGAGCCACTTGGTCTGACTTAAGCTTCTGAGACCTCAAAGCTCACCTTCAATGACGTGCTTTCTCTAGTAAGGCCACACCCGGTACACAAAGGCAGCACATCATAATCCTTTCAAGTGATGCCACATTCTGTAAGCCTATGGGCAATTTGCAATCAAATTACCATGGTAACTCTGGCTGTCCTTAAACTCACAGAATTCCAGCTGTTGCCTCCAAAGTGCTGCAAAGAAAGGACAAGTGTTCATAAATGTTGGGCCTTTATTCTGTCTACAATCACCTACAGATTTTTGCACTAGTCTTGGGCCATAGGTCCATTTCAAAAGTGGGTTTTCTTTATTATTGTGGCTTTTTTTTTACATAATTCAGGATTGTGCTGGCCTTTGCATAACCTGTTCTGAAGTTGGTTTTATTCATGAAAACATGGTCATATGTAAAGCCTCATGTATGATGTTAGTGTATCAGTATGGCTCATACACATCTTTTACTTGCCATATATTGGTGGCAATAACACAGATTGTTTCCTGTACCTCTGTGGACCTAACCAGAGGATTATGAGACAGGATTATTCATTAGAGGCATTTAGATTGCTTATTCACAATAAGTATAAATAAGGGATTTAACAAAACTATATACAGTAGTCTTGTGGCAAAACAATAATAACACAAGAACTGCAGATTTATAGCAAACCTGTAAGTAGGTGCAATCAAAGATTATATATATATATATGATTATATATATGAATATATATATATATATATATATATTTAAACTGTGGGACTACAATAGACAAATAAAAGATTAGAAATTCATTTAGATTAGCATAAGCAAAGCTTCACAACTAAAAATTATATATTTAAATTTATATTTAAACCTAGCTCGCTTGGATAACATGATTCTTCATTAATAATCTCAGAACATAACCTCACTTAGAGCTTGAAAAAAAGTACAAGAAACTATCAGGGAGAAAACATGTAGAAAACGTTACAGAAAGAGAGCTTAAATGTACATGTGTTTCTGTTCTAGTATTTAAGGGCCAGTGAACTTGAAGGGATGAACGAAATGTGTCAATAAATAAATATTTATAAATGAGTTACATACAATTAATAAAAAAGAAGCAGAAATCATTTATACTAAAACTACAGTCAATCAAATAAAAAAAGATAGAATATATCACTAACAGGACAAATAAATGAGATGAATGAGTTTCCTCAAAGAAAAACTGATTGAAAATACTCAATCATAGTGGAATGAAGAAAGTTTTTGTAAATTTTGGAACATTTAAATTTTTTCCATGTGTTCAATCTATTAGTGTTCAAAAGAATTTAAGAATTTAACTTCCTGCCAAAATGATATTAAGTTTATTCAGTGAAGAAAAGAATAGCAGAATATTTAAAAAAATAAGAAAGAAGGACCTGAAGGTATACATATGTAGGATCTTCAAAAGTGAGTAGTCAAATTTAAGTAAGTTTAACTCATGCAGCCTTAAAGTCTAGCCATCACAGGAAACACATAAGAAGCTTCTAGTGGTCACAGGGAAAGAAGAACATACAAAAATAGAGGCCTTCCTATTCAATCTTTATTGACTTTTAAGAAGAAATATAGGAGAGTGGAGACCTATATGAGATTTTATACTGCCAACACATGAAAGTATCTCATTAACTATAGTCACCAGTGGAGGTAACAATAAAAATGAGAAGGAAAGAGAGATACTCTCAAACAATCCAAAATTGAAAGAAGATATCACTAGCATTTATGGCTTAGTAGAAATGGTAAAACGAGCTTTGTCATATTGAAATGAAGAGACAGAAATAAATGACTAAGAAGACACTCAAGGAACTGAAACTCACTGAGAGGTTTAATTATTCTGAGTTATGGAGAAAGCTCCACTAATGTAAAATCCTATGTAAACTCATTGTAACTGAAGTATGATGCCTAAAACTGCTAAAATGGTAACAATTACTTCTATATGCTAAAATTAAGTAATTTATCAATCATTTCATCCATTTTCCGTTATAAATAATCTAGTTGAAATGTTATGCTTACAAAGAAAATAGAGGTGACAAACATATATTTCTGAAAGGAAAGCATACGAATGATCAATAGATACGTACAAACGTGTTAAAATTCACCTTTTATGGAAATCAAACATCAAGTCCCTCATGAGCTAACCCTTTGTTCCATCAAGAATGATAATCATCGAAATTACATCAACAAATGCTAGTGATGAAATAGAGCAAAGGGAAATAAGGGCACCTTCTTGTGAAGGTGAAAACTGGCATGTTGAAAACACTGTATAGTTTCCCTAAATAATTAGTACAAGGTGATACAACACTATCTAGCCATTCCAACTGCAAGTCAATCTGTAAAGAAAATGAATTCATTATGCCAAAGGATATTCTGATCTCCCAAGTTCACTGACACATTGTTTGTACTAGTCAAGGAATAGCAGCATCTCAGTGTCTACTAAATGATTGATGACAGAATACAGTGAATATGCATGATGGAATATTATTCAGTTCAAAATTGAAAAAGAAGGAGAATGTCCCATTATTCAAAAAAATCAAGAAAATCAAGTAGAACTGTGAGTCTTTTATTTTAAGAAATGTCACTCAAGCTTATAAATGCAAATTCTGTCTGATATTATTCATGCTTGGAATCTAGAAGGGTAGAACTCATGCTCCCAGAGGCTGTGAAACATAGAGGAAAGCATGGAGTGGGAGGGGTTTGTGAGATCCCACCTCTA
Organism: Microtus ochrogaster; assembly: GCF_000317375.1. Taxonomy (NCBI): domain Eukaryota; kingdom Metazoa; phylum Chordata; class Mammalia; order Rodentia; family Cricetidae; genus Microtus; species Microtus ochrogaster. The sequence continues at coordinate 37,386,237 of NC_022021.1, forward strand.
GCTATTGAGTTATTGACAATTGATGGCTGTTTGTCAAGGGGAAATTCAGTTATTTTTCAAGTCATGGTAACTGGTAAGACTTGTATGCTCTTTTAGATGGCCCAACATCTAAGCATAATGGACACAGCAAATCCCATTATATTTTTTTAGCATTTCTTTTTTAACATTTAGTTAATCATTTTACAACCCAAATAAAATTTCCTCAACCTCCTCTTTTCTTAGTCCCTCTACCTTCTCTCTACACCGTTTCCACTCCTCCTCACTTACTGTTCTGGAAAGGTCAGGCCTCCAAAGGATATCGACAAAACATGGCATATCAAGTTTCAGTAAAAATAAACACCTCTTCTTGTGGTAAGGCTGGGAAAAGCAATCCTGTATGAGAAATAAAGTCCTAAAAGCCAGACAAAGCAGGATTCCTAGAAGATCAAGCTACACAACTCTTACATATATACATAGGAAGGTATAGATCAGCCCCACTCAAGCTTCCTGGTTATCAGTTCACTCTGTTTGTGCTCATATGCACCATGGTTAGTTGATTCTTCTTTGTTCTTGTGATGTCCTGACTCTTCTGTCTCCTACACCCTTCCTCCCTCTCTTCAGCAGGATTCCTAGAGCTTAGTCTAATATTTGGCTGGGCCTTTGAATCTTTTTCCTTAAGTTGGAGGGTGTAGGCTCTCTGATGACCATTTGGCTAGGTACTAACCTTTGAGTATAACATAATATCATTAGGCATTATTACATTGACATTCTTTTTTTCCCAAGCCATATTTGGTTCTAAAAGAATATGAAATTTTGAAACTGAGTATAATGAGATATATTGGTCTGTAATGCGCTAAAGGAGGAATAGGCTCAAATATAATAAAAATACATTGTATATATATACAATATTTCCATATTTGCAAATATTAGCAAAACATTATATTTGAAAATATTGGTAAAAGCTACTTAATAAGGTCTAAGTCATTGCTACAAAAAATGAAGCATTTTTATACATTATTGAATAGTAGTAAGAATACAAATATATACGGCACATATTTATAGTGAGCAGAAACAATTTGAAAGTTTTAACCACAAATAGTAGTATTTGAAGAGATATATATATTTTGCATTCATTTAAACATTATGTAATATGTACACATATTTTGACAAATCATTGTGCCCAATTAATTAACTCAATGACAATATTTTCTTTATTATTTAAATGAATAAAACATAATAAAATTGTGACATATGATCTTAGCAAATATATTGATGATGTGAGGTTCCCCTCTCTATGCTATGAATATGCTTTACTACCATTGATTTTTAAAGAAACCGTTTCAGCCAGTGGTTTAGTAAAGTAAAGCCAGACTGGAAATCTGAACAGAGACATAGAGAGAAAGTAGGCCGTCAGTGAGATGCCATGTAGATGTTAAAGTGAAAAGAATCTAGCCACCAACCTTAACATTACCAGTAGGCCACAGATTAATAGAAATGGGTTAGTTTAAAAAGTAAGAATTAGTTAGAAATATGCCTAAGGTGTTGGCCAAAGAGTGTCAGAATTAATAGAGTTTTTGTGTGATTATTTATATACAGGTGTCCTGGAAACAAACAATCTCCACCTACAATTTTTAAGATGATTTATGCTGCCTTTGAGATCATTGGATTTGTACCTGATATTGTACATGTGTGTTCTTCATAGGTTACTTACATAAGGATAAAAGTTTATCCAGAAGAGGAAATTGTTATTGGCTTAAAAATCTATCAATAGTCATTTGACGTGTATTACATATATTAATTCAAGTTGCTAGAGCAAGAATTACACTGCAAATTATGCAACTAACACAAGCTATTTTGTGCTTGCTACTTACAATCAAGTAATCTTGCATGCCTGGAAATATCTACATTGTAAATATTTGTTTCAAAGATCTATCATTTTGTCAGAAAAGTTTGTTCAAAGTAAGTAATTCAACCTTCCTGGATTAATTGTTTTCTTTTGTTTTGTTATTACAAATTATAAAGATGTTCCTTTTTATTTGCCAGGTCTGATTGTGTATGATAGGTTAAACCAAGGAAACATAAATTAATAAAATACACGTGGAATGTCCTAAAAAATTGGAAAGAATTTTTTAAATTACTACAAACTTGCAATGAACAATCTGATTTTACAATATTCAAAATACTAAAGATAAGAATTTGGATAAATAGCTCATGCAGATTTAACTTCTACAAGTACATACAAATATACAGCTGAATGATTTCATATGGCTGGAACATTTTATCAAATGCTATTTTACTCTAACTTTTAAACACAAAGGCCTGTTAAGGAAATAAAAACAAGTTTGCCAGAATAATAGAATTTGGCACACAATTTATTTATTTCCTGTCAACTTTATTTCAGGGTAATGGTGTCAAGAATAATTATTAGTCACAACTTATAGCTTGTCAGACTAATCAATGATGTCTGTCACTTCCAATGTCTCTGGTCTCTTGCTTGCCCTAAAGCAGATAATTAGCTTGAATTTGGTACTTTTAAAACAATCTTGTTAGTCTTCATAATCTTGTTGGAGTGAGCATCATTATTCAGATCCTCTGTCCTAGAATACCATGCTATAACAATTGTTATTTACCCCTTATAATAGGAATAATAAAAACCCAGAAACAGACAGAAAAGAGTAAATATAAACATGATAGAACAAAAGAGTAGATTATTGAATTTACTCTGAAAAGAGGAACGGGGGATACAGAGAGGAAAGGATACAAGGGGTCGATTATTGAGTCTACTTTTAAAAAGTAGCTACTAGTTTTGAATATTTACATTGGGCTTTTGTGTATTATATGCAAATTATGTATATTGAAACCAAGTTAAGATTAATTTTCTTAAAACAAACATTATATACATTTCTAATCTTGTTCAAGGTATGGTACTTTTGTAGTTTATTTAAAAATGTAGTGAAATTTTCTAGCTTTTGAAAATTATCACCACAAACTATTTAAGGTAATAACGAAATGCAGGTTAGCAATTAGACACCTATTACAATTAAACTTGTAGTCACGTGAGGTATGTTTTTAAGGTCAAACAAGAATATATTTTAGATAGACAGGTTGTCTTAAAAACACATCGGAGATAATCAGATTATGGCATTTAAGATGTTTTAATAGGTTCTTTTCATTTTATTTTAATGAGAATGGTCTGCTCTGATGTAGTAAGTTTTCTATATATGTGTTGCTTTTAGTTGTTAATGAATAATGAAGCTGTTTTTTGCCAGTGCCTTAACAAAATAGAGCTAGGTGGGGAAAACTAAACTGAATTCTGTGAGAAAGAAGGCAGATTCGAGAGACATACGTAGCTGCCAAAGAGGAAAGATGCAAGCTGCCGGCTGGAACATTGCCAGTAGGCTGCCAGTCTCATGGTAAAATATAAACTAATAGAAATGGGTTCATTCGATTAAGATGTAAGAGCTAGCTAGCAATACACTTAAGTGATTGACCAAGCAGTGATTTAAATAATATAGTTTCTTTGTGACTATTTCAGGAGTCAGCATGGTCAAGAAATGAGCAAGAAACCTCCTACTACACTGTTCCTGACAGCACGAATCTTCTTCAAAAAAGATGATGGGTGTTGAAGAAACTCCAAATGGAGTTTGCTTTTTTCTTTTGTAACAAAGAAAGTGCTCATGACTCAACTTCTGACAATATGCTTTGACAAAGTTGACAAGCAGGACACAAAAGATAGGACTGCTGAACTTTGCGAATACAAAGTAGGAGAGCAATTCAGAATATTCTGCTTCACAGAAGTCTATCAAATATTCTAAGTCTATATGCTGAAGATAGATTGCCCAAGGTTGCAGAGGAGCCTTGGGTGACTGTCCAGGACCCAGATGTTTCTGTCATTTCTCATATTTTTTGTAAGTTTCTTGTTTGCACTTTCTGCTTACTCAGTTAATATTATTTCCTTCTCGCATCTCTGGGGGAGTTGAAGACTAGGCAGTTATATAATTTTTCTTTTTTAAGAAGACTCGGAAAAGAAATTCAATAAAGGAGTGTAAAGTGTATAAGATTGAGAGATATCAATAGTTTTAGAGGGAAATTAAGTTATGGTAGAAATTAAAATAGGTACAAGATTTCGGACTCATCAAGATAGGATATATGTGGAGTATTTTTTTTCTGAATATGTCAAGTGCAAACTGTTTAGATATTGTTGATGTATTTATTGCCCTTGACATAGCACTGAAGATGTATTTTTTTAACTGAATCAAAGAATTAAGAATTTACAAGCAGGGAAGAAGATATCTTAATTAAGGGAGGCATTGTGGAGTTGGCAAGAGGCTTGACTCTAGAGGGATTCCCAGGTGTCCACGGGGATGTCTCCAGCTAGGACCCTGGGCTGAGGAGGACCCTCTGAATGTGGCTCATAATTGAGACAGACTGAGAAGCCAATGATAATGGCACTGGGATTTGTCTCTACTGAATGTACTGGCTTTTTGGGATCCCATTCTATTTGAATGTATATCTTCCTAATTCTGGATGGATGGGGGAAGACCTTGAACTTTCCACATGGCAGGGTCTCCTGCCCTCTCTTAGGACTGGAGAGCAGGAAAGAAAATATTCCTTTCTTTTAATCATTTGTTTCTATTGACTTCTTTCCTCAACACAAAATCTAGTCTGTCACAGTATTGAGGTTTTTATTTATTTAATTAACTTAATTAATACTGGTATAGACATATCTCTAAACCACACTGAAAGTGTGATAGGAACATGCTTAAATATAAAGTGAACATAGAGAAGAATCACTGAAAATATGTCTAACAAATGATGAAATAAAAATATATCTACTACTAGACCTAATTTACCATGTACGAGTGTTTCCACTTTGACTGTCTGAGAACTCTTGTGGCAATGATCTCTAAAGTGCATTCCAGTTAAATTAAAAACTCACCTTTAGAAGCAGACGGTGTAAGTGAAATGTTTCAATTGTACCAAGGTGAATTCCATGCAATTATCAAAAATGGAGGAAGAGTGTGTGTTAGGGAGTCAGAGGGGAAGAGTGTGACGGGGAGCAGTAGAGGGATTAAAAACTGACATAAGGATGTATTGTATAAGAGAAGAATAAAAAATTAAAACAACATAAAACCACTAAGTAATACTTAAAATTTTATATACAGTTTCTAAAATGATACAGCAATTGATTCCGTGTTATTGTAACAGGATGTTTTAAATATGAACAAGAATATCATTTCCTAAAAGAGTTTAAAAAGTCGCACTTAAATTGAGAAGACTTTGTGTTTTATACAATGAACTGAATTCTTGCAAAACATGATCATTTGAATGCTTCCAAGAAAAGGCAGTGGTCATGAACAAGAGAATTCAGGATGTTGTAACTCTATTAGTCTGTTAATTAACCATGCAATATAAAATTTCTCTACAAAAGACAATTGCTCAAATCATCATTTTTGATAATTATTATGATGTCAGTCTCCCTAACAATTCAGCTTTAAACTTGAATGAAAATTCTGTTTAAGTCATGTTAATCCACTTAAATGGAAAACTGTCTTATGTCAGGATGAATCTTGTGCAGAAACTTAACAGCTACAGAAATATCATAGATAAACAGGTGGTGGCTGTCATAGATGAATGTCTTGTTCAATAGACCAGAAAAACTGATTAAAAGCAATGTTGTACAATTATAATTATCTCTGTGTTTTCAAGCCTGTAGCTGGGTGCTTCCAGAGTATTCATGTATGATTGTATTTACTTTGTGAAATTAAAAAAAATAAAAATCTTAGTTTTCATACATACGTTCACATACACACACAGAATGAAAGAGAGAGAGACAGAGAAAGAGAGAATAAAGTATTGTTTACACAAAAGTCCAGTTTTGCAGATTAATAATGTACATATGTCAATAGTCGAATTCATAAACTTGTAACATTAACATTCAAACTAAAAGGTTTTATCCCCTTTAATTACTGCAAATGATTGGTCACTGCCTAGAATAAAATGCTTGCCACTGAAAATTTTCTTTTTCCAGCAATTAGTGGATATTGATGTTTTAAATAAGCTGCACTTATAGCTTTTCTTTGCAAAATAACAATTAAAATATTTTGTTTGCTGCTCTATGTGTTATTTTTAGATTTCTGCAGAAGATAAGCACTAATTCAGCTTCAAAACCTTGTAAAAGTGGGTGGGCACGGCCAAATATGTGGTAAAGTCAGCTTTTACATTGTTGACAGGAGCTCATTTGTACCACACATTATCTGTCTTCTGAGCACAGTACGTTATTATACTGAATGAAGGTGTTAATCAGGAAATGAAGATTTATTATGATTACTTGACATACTCACTAAATACCGTTCCTTTTAAATTTTAATTCAATATGTTATAATATATAAATACCACTACTCTTTCTGATGTTTAATTTGTTCTAGATTTGGCCAATACGCTTTTCTTCCAACTGATGCTAGAGTCCTGTCATGTTTCCATCTGGTATTTTCTGAATACTTAACTTGACTAAATTTGAATCTATATAGACAAAAATGAGACTTTTCAACACATTTAATATAGCAAAGAATTCAAATGTCAAATTTTATTACCATGGAAAACAAGATATAAACAGAATGACTCTATTTTATATTATTCTTAACATTACTATAACATTTTCAAGAGAAGTCTATTGATGACATCAATTTTAACTGCACAACTTCAACGTGAGGGTGACTGTTATTTTCTCTGGGGGTGGTGCACAACAGCTGTGTCAGGTACCAGTTGAGAAGGTAATCTGTAATTAATTATAGACATATATGACCATTGCTACTAATGCTCAGAGTGTTTGTCCGGTAATGAAGGAGGTGGATGTTCAGTCACCTGTTACAGTTAAAATTGACCCGTCAGTCTAATTGGAAAGCTTTTAGGTTTAATAAGTCCCTTTCCTACATCTCTCATATGAGATATTAATTAAAGTAATTAATTAAACTTACAGATTTGGATTTAGATAAATAGGACATTCATAAAGACATTCATTGTAATATCTTCTTCCCATATTTACTTTGATAGCGTATCTGTTTTAAAAGGTAGAATTGTAGTAAACTGCAGCTTAACTTGCGGGTTAAAAAATAAAAGGAGAAACAAGGACATGTAAGGTAAATGATTTATATCTTTATTGCTATGATAAAACTTAAGTCTTATCACACTGAATTGATTTCTTTTCATTTAGAGAAACATCTTCATTATCCACGTAGATATCATTTTATAGCATGACTTGGGTGTCTCATGTAATTGGTATTAGCACAGATTTTGCCTTCAATAACTTTACTCGGTTCCCATACTATATGATAGTTAGGCAAATGGTGAGCAAATTAATTTTAATGTATATTATATCTGGTATATTAGAATAAATGTATTGTATTTATTTGAATGTGCCTTTTATTTTTATTAGTTAATCATTTGTAAGATTTAAACATATTCTTATGTATATATTCTGAATAATATAGTAAACCTATGGTTAAATTGTTTAACTCTGTAAAATGTCAATACTTTCCATGTATTTGTCTGCAACTGTCAATATTGTCAGGGATTGTGAGGGACTGAATGGAAATATTAATCAGGATATAGCACAGATTAATATGTATATTTAAAATGAGTTCTCTATTTGTTGGATATATGTAAAAATAATGCAAACCAAAAATATGAAAAAGTCAATAAAACTAAAAATTGAAAATGTCATATTTATATACTTTGAAAAAACAATTAGTGTCATCCCCAGATATGTTTTCATATAAAACCATTTACTGTTTATTTGTCACAAACTGTTTTTAAAAATGAAGACAGAAATCCACTTTTCCATTTCAAGGTCTCAGCTGGCAACAAATCTACATTACCTTCCTGTTGAATGAGGCAGAAACACAGCAGCAAGCCACTTAAATGATTCGGTGAGCAGGAGAAATTCTGTTTACATTTATCACTGTTATTTCTCTAAAATGGCATAACTTATATTTATCGAACAGGAAGTCCTCAATCACTTTATAATTGCTTTGATGTGTAGCATCACATGCTATCTGATCAGGGAATATAGAAGTCAGAATGATGGAAAGTAGGTTTTAAAAACAGCGGGAAGAAAAATCGGATAGGAGTAAAGATACCTCACTTCCACACCTGATCCAGGGAACTGTTACTAGCAGTTTCCACTGATGCAAGACAATAGGCAATATTTCAGAACAGTATGAGAATTTAAAAGAAGTACATTATTTGAGGATGTCTATATTATTAAAATAACAGGTTACCATAGAGCAATTGGTGAACGTGTGTCAACCTTGAAGTATTGAGAAAATGCTGAGGAAAGGCAAGCGTGAGCTGAGTGAACTACTAAACTTTGGTTATGCTATGACCAAGGCTGAAAAGCTAATTGACGAAAAGACATTTTTGAAAACTCTACAGAGAAAGTATTTAAGTTATTATACAAACCCATGATGGTTAACCTTGGTTGCAACATTTGGAATTAACTAAAAACTAAACATCTGCTGTACCCATGAGGGATTTTATTAATCTTACTAATTGGTGAAAACACACCATAAATCTGGGCATCACCTGCTTGCAGGAACTCACATAAAAGGACAGGAAAGTCTCACGATTTTTGCCTGCTTGAACTCACCCTTTGGCTGATAAGTTGATCTCTCCTGACCTTAGGGCTTTCTTTTATGATTGTAGACCATCCTTCTCCCCATTCTTCAAAACTTCTTCACGACTATGATCAGCGACTCTCAAGGAATCTCCCTAGACTCCAGCACCAGACTGACAATGCTGAAATAGCCAGTGTTGTGTAATGAACAACTACTGGATTCTTGATTCTTTGCCTTTCCCTTATGAGATCACCACTGTTGCTCTAGCTGGACCGTAGCTTTTAAGATTACATATACTGTATACTATATATGTTTAGAATATATTTTGACCTAAATAAATTGTATTTATTTTGTATATGTACCTCTGTGTGTATGTATGTATGTGTTGTGGTGTGTGTGTGTGTGTGTGTGTGTGTGTGTGTGTGATTGTGTGGTGTGAAAGCATCAATTCTGTCAGGTCAGTTCTTTAGAGAACCCTTACTCATACAAATCCCAAATTGATATAGGGACCAGCAGAGGAGTTCCATATGGCTGTGCAATAAGAATGGGACAACTGTGGGCTCTTAATCTTCAGATTACAGAGAAAAAGATAAATAAAAAGCACAGGCAATAAACACATGAATTTTTATAAAGAAATATGTTTCAAGATTACTCTGAAAATTAAATTATAGTGGATATGCCTAGATATGCCAGACAGCAGATAGTAAAATGAATTCAGAAATATGGAAAATGAAGAAGTAAAGTCATTCAGAAAAGACAGCAAATGTCCTGCTATCAATTCTACTCACAGGAACTATAATAGTGAAGAAAAAGGAAACATTTAGATTAGATTTGTGGAAAGACAGCGCAAGATTGTTTGTATATGTACACTATTTTGAACCTGTAAACTTGAGAGAAAGACATGTGCAGTGATCTGAATATGTAGGCTAGATATTTAAATGAGAATTCAAAATTATAATTAAGAGGCTCTCTGAATGTCGAATAATTTAGGGGTGAAGTTCTCTGCTGGCTTCTTTG